>NW_028324155.1:8484848-8787878 GCF_054372755.1 Phalangium opilio
AGTTAACAGGCGGTCGTGAAAGCCCCACATCCCTGTTCAACGGGATAGTCTTTCAGTTAGACCATCAGAACCACTCTAAAATGGCGTTTCTTTACCCAAGGATGCCGCGTGTAATAAACAATTTCCATCTCCGTTTGTAGCGAGAGGCCATAATCTTTGACAAGCGCCTAAATCCGCCCACCAGTTCAATCGTCCTTTGAAATTAGCCCCATTTTTTATTATAGATCTTTTTAAAATCTATTTAGTTATTCTTCGTTACCAGCTTGTTCTAAAGATACGAGAGTCGAGGTTTCAATCAAATCCTTTTCGAGAAACTCTCTAAAATCTTCCGGTTGGTTAGCTAAGTTGGGCAAAGTGAAGGTATAGATGGGGGTTTCCAATAAGATATGAGATGGACTACTCTCCCGTCCATCAGATTTAAAATCTTGCGCAAATTCATTGCGAGCTTTCGAGACTAAATTGACGTTATCCGTAGCTCTTGAGATTCCACGAGTTAGTTTCTTATCTAGATTTAGTATTTGTACCAATTGGTCACAAGGAACACTTTGTGGGCCAAAATTTAAGTATCTATTTACTCGCTCCATCATCAATTTCAAAGGCATCGGCCTTTAATAGAGGTGGTTTTGAAGGGGACGATGAAAATGTATCGCTAATTTTCTTAGGATCTATCTGATTATGCAGTGGTTTAGCCATTAGATCACCATCTTTAGGTGCCAGTTCTAAATCACTAGGTAGTATTTCCAACTCTGGTGTAATACCCTTCATGAAATAGAACGCTGAAAGCGCTTTTTGGAGATCCCATCCATGACCTTACATACGAATAATAATGAAAAAACCGATCTTTCTGACGGGGGGGAAAAAATATCAGAGTCGAACCTTCTAAAAGGTCTGTAGCGAATCCAGGATCCGCGGACGTTCTTGCTATGAATTCCGAGAGTATGGTATCCATTACACCTACGCGGAATTGATATTTTTAGGGCTGAAAGGGTGTTGACATTTAAAGGTTCAATTCGTGGGCGGTTTAGATACGTTGAATTAGAAATGGGAGTTTGGAATCTATGTTATGATTTTTGATGGGCGCCCGCCATAGCGGAAGCCATAGTTAGCGTACATAAACAATAACCAAGGCTTAACAACAAGTTCGTTCGTGAACTACCTTGCCAATTCCGTATATTTTTAAAATTAAAATATCCTGGTAATTATTAATGAAAAATTTCATATAATTACCAATATTAGTCGTTCGCAGCCCTCATTAAGACATCAGTCACGATAACTACAAACTTTTGAAAAGAACGAAGCATCAAGCACGACACTGTAGAATTTAGAAAGTAGACTACCAAAACATCATCTTCCTAATCGGTCCAAATCGGATAAATGAGGGGGCTGTAAATAAGTGGAAGAATATTTGGACACAATGATAAATTTTAATATCAAGAGAAACATAAATATAAATATGCTTATGTATGTTCTGAATATTCATTAAATTGATATATTACACAATTATTTGGGGAAATTAAGACGTAGTTGCTCGGCACAGTGTTTAGAAAGAGGTCATCCGGTGTCAACTGCCCACCCCCGCCCCAGTGGTGCATCATCAACGTATTAGTTCGCCTTCGCCATTGTTTATTAGCCTGAAAAGTTGTTTCGCGAACAAATTCTAATTATATAGTACAAAATGAAGTTAATTACTTTTAAAAATCCCTTTTGAGACTGGAGCTCTCGTTATTTGAGAACGAAAGTGTAGAAAGCCATCCGTAACGTTTCTCTCTTTACATTTTGGCGAAAATAGGCCTTAGCCTATCAAGGTTTTAGGCTTAAAAATGAACAGATCCGAAGGATTAGTCCAGAGAAAGAACGTTTCCCAAGCGAATCAAGTCTTTGGTGAAAGAAACGATAATAATTTAAGAGAAAATGAAGATTCTAAACTCTCGGATAACGAAGATGACGCCGATTCTAAAGAGACCAGATTAACTCTCATGGAAGAAGTCCTTCTTTTGGGTCTCAAAGATAAAGAGGTATTTTACTTCTGGGGTATGAACTTCTATTCAGTATAAGTTTAATCTTTGGTCGTTTTAAGGGTTACACCTCGTTTTGGAACGATTGCATTTCTTCCGGACTACGAGGTTGTATTTTGGTTGAATTGGCCCTAAGGGGACGGGTAGAGCTTGAGAAAGCGGGTATGCGACGTAGAAGCCTTCTCATGCGCAAAGTTATTTTGAAAAACGACGCTCCCACTGGAGACGTCTTGCTAGACGAAGCCCTTAAACATATTAAAGAAACCTCACCCCCAGAAACGTTACAAAGTTGGATCGAATACCTAAGTGGTTAGTGGATGTAGCAGCTACCTTTTAGGCATTACAATGGAGCTAAGAATTCCTTTGTTTCAGGGGAAACTTGGAATCCTATGAAACTGCGTTACCAACTACGTAATGTGCGCGAACGTTTGGCGAAGAATTTGGTTGAGAAAGGGGTTTGCACGACGGAGAAACAAAACTTTCTTCTATTTGACATGACAACGCACCCGCTGGTGGACGCCACTGCCAAAAACAAGCTGGTGAAAAAGGTGCAAGATTCTGTTCTATCAAAATGGGTCAATGACGCTCATCGAATGGATAAGAGACTCTTGTCGCTAATCGTCTTAGCTCATTCTTCCGACGTCCTGGAAAACGCCTTCGCACCACTCTCTGATGAAGATTACGAAGTTGCCATGAAAAGGGTTAGAGAACTCTTGGAACTCGATATGGAAACCGAGAGTATGAAACCTAACGCAAACGAAGCCATGTGGGGAGTTTTTGCCGCGTTTGCAAAATAAATCTACACCCCCCATAAATAAATTAAAAATATCTCGCGAAATTTTAAAAAAAATTAGACCTAAAAATGATGTAAAATGAGAAGAGTTAATTGTTACTTTGGACTTTTTTGAAAAGCGATGTTAATATAAATACTAACTACTAATTAATAAAAATAAAAAAAAAAACGAAGCTTTTCCATAGATCATCAAAGAACCAAACAAACAAATAAATAAATAAATACCTGTCCCCAGAAAAAAAATAATAATTCCGTGACGTGACATTTCAGGGAATGTTAATTGTTTTTTCTTAAGTCCATCGAGAACTGAAAAGGATCAAAAAATCCCAAAACAGGACATTTAAGTTAAGGGAAATTTAGTCCCTAGGACCTTCACTGACGTTTGATAGTTTATAAAACACAATCTGGGTGGTACTAACTACTCTTTGAGAGGCTTGGAAAACCTTAATTAGTTAATTCCTAGAGAGAGAAATAAAAATAAAAATAAGCCTCTTAAAGACTGAGTTTTGATAAAGAAGCACCGAAACAATTTCCTTTTTATATATTTAACAAATTTGTTAACCTCGCAATCGTAATCGATCTATTATATTATATATTATATTTTTGTGTTTCGTTTCCTTACAGCCTTCGCTACAACAGTTTTGTTTTGGGGGGTGCGTGCTTAAAGGACCCACGAAGGGGGGGGGGGGGCGAACTAAGCTCCCAATCACTGAACTACGTACCGCATATTTCTTTGATAATTTTGTGTATATATGATAATTATTATTATTATTATTATTATTATTATTACAGTGCCACTAAATATATATAATTAATTAATTAATTAAAAAAAGGGTGTTTGTAATGGGTATATATAATAAAAAACAAATAATTAAATGCAAATTAGAATTTAAAAAAAAAGTAACTTGGTTTAAAATCTATCGGTTTGCATTCATCTCTGTTTCTAGTCTAGTTCCTGAAAAATATTGTTTTTTCCCCTCTCAAGAATTTTATGTAAATAATATTGAATCTAATTAGCCTAAAACTATAAAATATTAATTAACATTTAAAATTAACAAAATAAAAAACCAACAAGACTGTCAATTTAAACGTAAGAGACTTCTTCCACGTATTATAGAAAGATAATAAAAAAATTGTTATATTCTGCATAATTTTTAAACACCTCATTTTTCTTACCTACATATAGTCTTTGAGTGACTTGGAGGGTACCTACATATAGTATTTGAGCGACTTGGAGGGTACCTACATACAGTCTTTGAGTGACTTGGAGGGTGCCTACGCATAGTCTTTGAGCGACTTGGAGGGTACCTACGCATAGTCTTTGAGCGACTTGGAGGGTACCTACGCATAGTCTTTGAGCGACTTTGAGGGTACCTACGCATAGTCTTTGAGCGACTTGGAGGGTACCTACGCGTAGTCTTTGAGCGACTTGGAGGGTACCTACGCGTAGTCTTTGAGCGCCTTGGAGGGTACCCACATAGTCTTTGAGTGACTTGGAGAGTACCTACATATAGTCTTTGAGCGACTTGGAGGGAACCTACATATAGTCTTTGAGCGACTTGGAGGGTACAAGACTATAATTTCGTTTGGGTTAGACTAACAATGGAAGGAGGGAGAGAAATTAGCAATCCAAAATAATCAGACTAGAGTCGTCAGCGTAATAAATTCTTTCATTTTTTTTTAAACATGTTTTAGCAAAAACATTTTTTTTTTGTGACAAAGCGCTCGTCAAATATTTTTTTCAAACTATTTACAAAAATCTTTTTTTTTTCTTTTTAATTTTTAAACTTTAGTTTTTTCAAAAAAAAAAGTAAACATTGGGGGGGGGGAGGGCGGGAGGGAAAGCGATAATTTGTATTTAAAAACCGCTACATTTAATTTAATTATTTCGCATTAGAGGGAGAAGGGGGGGGGGTATTTCATCCATGGGGACACGTTTCAAAATAAATTACTTATGAAAATAATTTAAATTTAAACATGAAAATAGATGAAATTTCCCTGAAAACCCATTTAATTATTTAATATATATAAAACGCGTTTAAAATCCCTGTTTTTTATTTATTAAGAGAATGGGGCTGTTTATTTTATTTTCTTTTTAAAAAGAGGTATTTAATTTAATAATAGATAATTTGAGATTTTAGGTTAATTCTTATTTAATAATAACAGAAGTGAGATGAGATTAGAAGTGAAGGGCTCTAGCATTGATAGTAGATCCTGGCACTAGTGAACAAATTTGAGGATTTTACGCCGCTTCAATCGCGCCTACGTGGCTAGAGAGAAAAAAATTGGTCGAGTTCCAAAAACATTTCCTACCCCCTTCCCCTCAACCTAAAGCGGCCGAACACGGACGCGGGCGCTTGATTCTAGTTCGGCCGTCTACCACCGCGAGCGTCTCACGTTTTGGAGGGGAATTTCTGAAACCGCCACTAGAGGGCCAACCGTTGGTGTGTTATCAAGAATATTCACTTTCGCCAAGTGAAGAATTTGGTTAGCTCAGTACTTCTGGTCTCATCTCACTTCTGTTAATAATTATAGTTTCGAGCGACTCATATTTCTTTAAAAGGTCGCTAAAAGACTATAATTAACTCAATACCTTAAAACCGAAACTTACGAATTAAGAAATATTAAATTAACCATTGCATTATTTTTCAAACAAAACTTAACAAGTTTTATTCCGGCGTTTATTTATAATAATTAGACGATACTGTCATCAACATTTATATATAAGATTATAGAAGTTTCACGTAATTCGTTAATAAAAAATAAGTGCTAATAGAAATATTCGTGGCTTTCATTTTTTTCTGGGAGGGGGAGGTCAAGGGGTCATTTATTATAATAAATTTTGGAATTTTTCGTTTTCGAAATATACAAGAAGAATTGGGGGAAGGGGTCAAGAAAAATTAATTAGTTTTTGGACCAAAAAAAGAAGAAACAGTTCAAATATATATATATATATTTCATTTGTCTCGCGACTGTTTATTTGTTTATCAGAAGAGTATGGGTTTATTTTCAGTCATATCTTTGACGTACTGAGTAAAACGTTTAAGGAACTTTGGATATTCCCGTTTATAAACGGCACGCAGGACCGAGGCGGGCGCCCAACCACCAGGATTGACTGCGTTACGTACGAGTTAGTTTAGAGAGAACCAAATTAGTTTATAATCATTATAAGGTGACGCCCGGAACTAGAGCTTCTTTTCAGAGTAGGCCTTTCCCAAAAATAAATAACAACCCTGAGTTGTACGCGTGCGCGGAACCTTTAAACTTAAACAGTGACCAGGAATTTCTTATTTTTGAAAAGGCCTATTCAAGTTATGGGAGGGGACATAAAGATTGACCAAGAAGTGATATCTAGTTTATTAGGGAGAAGGTATAAATTCGCCTGCACATTTCTAGCTTTATCTCCAGTCCAAACGTAGGTCCGGAATTAATCCCCGCCTCTAAATTACAACCAGCATCTCATTGGTTCTTGAAAACTCACGTCAGCGCGAGGCGAATGACGAAAATTACAGTCATATTTTCCGACTGAGGAGAGTGTAGCGAAATAGTCCGGGCTCCTTTTACGTCCCCCCTTGTATTTTGAAAGGGGGACTGGGACTATGGCCCGTGCGAATACTTAGACATCTTATACCTTCTCCCTAATAAACTAGATATCACTTCTTGGATTGACGTCAGAGGAAGGTATGGGGGGGAGAAAAGAGGCTCTAGCTCAAAGAGAGTGAGAGAAAAGAGTGAAATATAAAATCTTACTAGTAGAGCAGTAGATAATTTTGCACGTAAGATTGTCTCTGGTTATCCCTTCATTCTCATTTGACGGAGGGTTGACTATCGTTTGACAAACTAAGCAAACTGTCAACTTGACCCTGACACATTTACCCACCTTATTGACAATTCGTCCCCCAAAAAAGATTTAAAAACATTAAATTCGCGTTCCCGTTTTAAAACCAAACCCCGGAATAAAGAATAAAAAGAGTGTTAGTAACTCACGGGACATTCGACGTGTTCGGTAGAATTATTACAAACAATCCAAATATCGTTTGCGTCTTGGTCTTCGCTATTGGGTAATCGTCGGATATGCGACCAAAAAAGGGCGTCACGTTGAGTTGCCGGCCAAACGCGTTTATGAACTTGATGGAATAGTAACGTGTTTGAATCGATTTCTTCTACCACTTTCATGGACTCCATGGTAGCTAAATAACCCCGGTTTAATCGCCTTAATTATTACCTAAAAGGTTAAGATTTTTTTTAATTGGCTTACATTCCCAATCGTAACGGAACTCTGGACTGAAAAAATAATGGCACAATTCGTGACCAGTAATTCCCTGAAAAAGACATTGGTTATCGTATCTTTCCTGGTCGGCTGATTGAAGATTGGTGTTACCTTGACGGTATGGACAGCTTTGAGTGGATCAACGACCATCCCCCCTTCTTCAACTTCGCGTTTGTACATTTTCATTTCGCCTTCTTCGGCGAATATTTGCCATCCACCTTCACCCACCCCCATACGAGCGTGTTTCAATTGTTCCAAAGTTAATTTATCTATTTCGGGCCATAAGGGATGTTGTCTCGCCGCCAAAGACGGCGTCATTTGATGCGAAATGTCTTTCGACCAACTTTTCAATAAACGCTGTTTACAAATTAAACAAACAACACTTACATTCGTCGTTCGAAGACAACAATGCGCGGCCGCGAAACCAACCAACCTTTTCTTCCTCTTGTTGCTCGCTTTTGTCGAGAGCGGCATCGACGGCGTCGAAAAACTCATCTTCGTTGATCATACAATGAGGCCCTTCCTGAGTACCGAAGACATTCTTTAATAACCAACCAAAACTTCCCAATTCATTTTCCATAATCCGATTGTTAATTACTTCGTAATCGGGTCCGCCTAAAACAATTGGCGGTGGTTGTTGTTGTTTCTGTTCGCTGAGAGCTTGTTTGTACATATCTTCAATTTTCTTTCGTTTGTCAATCTCTTTCTCGAGTCGGCGTTTCCAACTTTCCTCTCGTTGAGCCATCAGCTCGATACAGTGTCCCAAGGTGGCCAATATACCCGCCGTGGTGGCTTTGAAGGTGAAGGCTTCGCCCTTGAAATCGACCGCGTGTTTCCCGTGTTCCATCAGCGTTTCTTTGCTTATTAAATGTTGGCCTGCCGACAACAATTGGATGGATGGATTTGTTGGGGGGCCAGACTCGATAGAAAATGGACCCGGACGGGGTTTTTTAAATAATAAGCTAACCTTTATGCCTGGAAGAAGGTGAATGGTGGAGATTTACGTGGTTTTCGTAATTCAGAGTTTTCTCGAGAGCGCTCTCCTCTTCGTCCGTATCCCCATCTAGACCATTCACTAAAATAAATTTCACCAACACTCTCACTCGCGGTACAAAAGCCACTCTGGACTTCATTTCGCGAAATTTTGGAACAAAGCTTTCAAGACCCTAACCAAATTTTTATAAATATTTCAAATCACTTAAAGGCCGGGAAACGGCGAGAAGGGTTCTTGTCAAACTGAAAACCGTGCATCGAACTAACAATGGGCGACCGTGCTTCAAACTTTTTAGGGGTTCTTGTCAAACTGAAAGCCGCGCAAAGCGGTTCTTGTCAAACTGAAGATAAACAATGGACAGTCTGTTAAATTTTGTTTCCCCGACTTTTTGCATCCCCCATTTAAGAGACTGTCCATTGTTTATCTTCAGTTTGACAAGAACCGCTTTGCACGGCTTTCAGTTTGACAAGAACCCCTAAAAAGTTTGAAGCACGGTCGCCCATTGTTAGTTCGATGCACGGTTTTCAGTTTGACAAGAACCCTTTTCGCCGTTTCCCGGCCTTTAAGCGGATTTCTTGGTGACTTTAAGCAAATTTACAAGAATACGATACGTTCGAACTCAAAGCCCCTCTGGGGGTTATATCCCCTACCACTCCACAAAATAACCATTTCCTTAAATAAATTATAAAAAGAAAGTATAGGCCTAGTATTCCTTTAAAAATTAATATCTTTCGGAGAATTCCATTAATAGGTCACCAAAGAAAGTAACTAAATTTAAGAAATAAAGAAAGAAATTCTATTTTCTGCCTTTCTCTTTCAAAGAGAGAGAGAGAGAGAGAAAGATGGGAGGAGGAAAACGTTTCAATTCTAGGTCAATAACACTCGCTCCTCGTAAAATTAGATAAAAGTCGCCAGTTTCTTCATTTCCACGCCGCCGCCACGCCGGAGGAAATTTATAACACGCTAATTGACAAGGAGCTAACCACCAATTTCCCCTCATATTTTAGAACTGTACCAAAATATAACGCGGAATCCTAATGACACCGATACAAAATATGCTCCTATCGAAGTGAGCATCCCCTCGCAAATCATAAAGAATATCCCCCTATCGAAGTGAGCATCCCCTCGCAAATCATAAAAAATATCCCCCTAAGGAAGTGAGCATCCCCTCGCAAATCATAAAAAATATCCCCCTAAGGAAGTGAGCATCCCCTCGCAAATCATAAAAAATATCCCCCCAAGGAAGTGAGCATCCCCTCGCAAATCATAAAAAATATCCCCCCAAGGAAGTGAGCATCCCCTCGCAAATCATAAAAAATATCCCCCCAAGGAAGTGAGCATCCCCTCGCAAATCATAAAAAATATCCCCCCAAGGAAGTGAGCATCCCCTCGCAAATCATAAAAAATATCCCCCCAAGGAAGTGAGCATCCCCTCGCAAATCATAAAAAAATACCCCCTAAGGAAGTGAGCATCCCCTCGCAAATCATAAAAAATATCCCCCTAAGGAAGTGAGCATCCCCTCGCAAATCATAAAAAAATACCCCCTAAGGAAGTGAGCATCCCCTCGCAAATCATAAAAAATATCCCCCTAAGGAAGTGAGCATCCCCTCGCAAATCATAAAAAATACCCCCTAAGGAAGTGAGCATCCCCTCGCAAATCATAAAAAATATCCCCCCAAGGAAGTGAGCATCCCCTCGCAAATCATAAAAAATATCCCCCTAAGGAAGTGAGCATCCCCTCGTAAATAATAAAAAACAAATTACCAACTGTACCAAAAATAACGCGGAATCCTAACAATACCGATACAAAAATCCCCCAAACGAAGTGAGCATCCCCTCGCAAAAAAAGCCAATTACCAATCACTGGGAAGTTAGTTAAGGTGGCGCGATAGAACCAGGATAAAAAACCATATAAAAGAAGTAAAACTGACCAGGAATCCGGGTTTCTTTATCATTGATGGTGGTAACTGTATCGGCGCAGGCGTCGAAATAACTTTGTAGTGTTTCGACTTGTTGACAAAGTATATCTTTGAACGTTTCCATTTCGGCCAATTTCTCTCGTAGACCTCTGGCCTTTTTTAAGGAAGATACGCTGGTTCCCGAGAGACTGGTGGAACCCAAGGATAACGCGGACCCGTGACGCCTTAAACTATTTTCGCTACCGTAGGCAGAGTCCATCTGAAAACCCAACCACCGTTTTAAGATTTTTATTTTTCAAGAATAAACCGAACATCTTATTTTAGATCTTTCTTTTTTTAAATAAAGTTCGAAGTAAAAACTAAAAGAGTATTGAGGTCATCTTGGCCCGTGAATACATCCTTATTTAGGGGGGGGGGGGTTTATAGCCCCAAGGGTTTAGTGAAGTATTAGTTGATTTTTATAAATGCTTAAAGGTCCTTAGTTAATATTGTAACCAATAGCAACACAATATTTCAATTTCTCTTTGTTTGTTGACTATTTAAAGATAGTTTCGTCGCGTCGTTGAGTTTTTAATGCTTCAGAGATTAGATTATTTGGAAACTTCTAGGGGTTTTTTTTATTTAGAATGTAAATAATATCACGGGCTAAATTTATTTCAGAATAAACTAGACAAAATATTTGGAAAGAGATATGAGGAAATTCCTTAATTGTATTGTACCTTTGGGTTACCACAACAATAAGGACAGGGTAGCAGCCAAACAACCCCCGAAATTCCTTATTGACACACCACTTTGGTTGGAGTGTTAGAACTCTTGATTTTAACGAGAGATATGGGGAATTCTCTCCAGTATTTTATAACCCTGTTTCTCCCCTTTCCATGGATACTAAATATTTGGCTTTGCAACAATCAGGGCCCGGGCAATCAAACAAAATGTTCATAAACGCGCTTATTTACAGGACAACTTATAACACTGGTTATATAAGAGATACGGGCAAGTCCTTAAGTATGTTATAGGCCTATTTCTCCCCTTTCCAAGGATACTAAATATTTGGGGTTACAACAATCAGGGCCCGTGCAATCAAACAAAATGTTCATAAACGAGCTTATTTACACAACTTATAACACTGGTTTTATTAAAGAGATAGGGGGAAGTCCTTTAAGTATGTTATAGGCCTATTTCTCCCCTTTCCATGGATACTAAATATTTGGCGTTACAACAATCAGGGCCCGTGTAATCAAACAAAATGTTCATAAACGCGCTTATTTACACAGACAACTTATAACACTGGTTTTATTAAAGAGATACGGGGAAGTCCTTTAAGTATTTTATAGGCCTATTTCTCCTCTTTCCAACGATACTAAATATTTGGGGTTACAACAAACGGGGATCAAATAAAAAAACCATTCCGTCACAAACATCGCCTGCCCCTTGTAAAGTGTCTTTTTTTAACAATAATAAGAAAAAAAAGTTCTTACCTTATAGGCCTCAAGGGCTTCGACCCATCTATTTCTATCTTCCGGGCTTTCCGATCTCAGATACCACATACAGTCATTAACGCTGACATCAAACCGACACTCGTCAAAATCGTGGGGCTGAAAATTAAGTTGAAATGTTCGCGTAAACTAAAATTATTAGCTTTAACTGAAGTTAACTATATATCCTTAATAATTCTTTATAGTCGAGAAATTAAACTAAAGAGCTTTAAGGGCATACTCCCATCCTTGCACTCGGCAAGAAGCAGAATAAATAATACGGGACAATCGAAAGTTTTTCAATATAAGAGGTGTGGCTTGCTTGTTCTTACAATTATTTTAAATAGCTATAGCCTAGAAGGTTGGCGAATCGTCTCAATCTTAAGTTAAATTGACCCTGTTTTCAAAGTTTCCTTGTCAGTGAACTCGCGAGAGATGGAAAAACGAAAAACGAGAGGGAAAGCGAAATTTCATATAATTCTGGGAAATAATACCCCCTCACCCCACCGTTAAAAATAGAATGCTTAAAGGTGTGAAATACAGCGCTTAATTGTAATTTAAGAGAAATGTTAAGACGCCATAAAATATTTATTGAAAGAAAAATAGGTAATCCGATTGCGCGTGTTCTTTAGCTAAACAAAATGTAGGAATTCATTGAATTGAATGTTTGCTTAATAATTTTTAAACACTTCCTAAAAACATTAAAAAATAATATACAAGATTGAATCTCATAATGATGGGACAGAATGTCTTTTTGATGTACTAAAGATTATCCGCACAAAATCATGGGTAATAAACTAAAGAGAGCGTAGAAATAATGCTCCACTGCTAAATTTCCCAGCAAAATTTTCCCTGTTGTTGGAATAACAGGCGCCTATTTCCTGTCTATGTTACATTTTTCCTTCAAAACTTCTTGACACCAATTTCTCGCAAAATTTCACTTTCAAACTACCATAAACCCCTAATATTCATTAGCTAATTATGTTTTATATGTAAGGAGAAGAATTAAGAGCTAATCATCTACATTGCGAAATTACGCTATGTTTGCGAAATATGGGTGCTATTTAGGGGTAAAAAGAAAATTTCTACAGGTTGTACACTAAACTGTAGGTGTCATGTTGATGTACACCTACTTCTATAGTTTGTCATAGGGGTTGGCACTGTATAGAGTGCTGTCAGAAGCGCCGGTGTGACGTCACCCATGCTGTTTTCCCCATAAAGAAAAAACAGTAACTGTCATGGCCGCCCATTGCTAAAGGCAGACTCGTGACGTTTAACCTTGGATCTGACGTCACAACTGACAGCACTCTATTTACAAAACATATTTTCCTCGTCGTGTCAAAAACAGCTGTGTATATATGCCTGACATTATCCTATTTCACTATATTCTACCCAGTTACTTGTACCAGATTCCTGGTATAACAACAACAAACTTGTACTTCATATATTTTAAAATTTGAAAGCGCTAAAACGTTAACTGTCACGTTAAAATATGTTATAGATTATACGCGAACGTCTACAACGTGTCGCGTGAATAGCAAAAAAAGTTAGATTACCTTGATCGTAGCTTTGATAATACTGATAGCTCCCCTACAACCATAGGCCGTATCGTTAGCAGATTTGTAGTAGGATAGAGTACCATCTTTTAATACTATGAAGCGATCTTGCCAACCGTGAATGTAATTAGTCCATTTGCTTAATGTACCTTGAGCTGGAAAATAATCGAGGTCAAATGTTAATAAAAAAAGTAATTAAAACCACATCTACGCTAAATATTGAATAAAAAAAATGTTAGCCAAGGCTTAACGGCCTCACCCTGAGACTCTGCTTGTGCCAAGTTTTCCAAGTCATCCTCGTCTTCGCTCAGATATAAATTACTTTCCTCGGTCATTTTTAAACTTTAACTAACTTTTTAATCAATCGACAACGCGTTTAAACGATAAGTGAACGCCAAAACAAACATTAACATACTCTCTCTTATAATACATTCCTGCATGATGACGCCATTTTGACCGACCGAATGAAGAAAAAGGGGCGGGGTCAGATAGTTAAAGCAGGGATGCTTGATATATCGACACTCTATAGGGATCGGCCTCTCTTGACAAAAGGTGGGGTAAAAAAGCGAGCCGTCTCAAAAATCGGACGCCTGGTGTCGGGGAGCAGCGTAACTATATTCATGACGTCAAGTCACGAGAAATTCAAAGGCGGGAAGAAAATGATTTACTGATTGGTTGAAATAAAAAAGGCGCAAATTACGAAAGATTGGCCGCGCAATTTCAACGAGTTATCTCAAAATTGCCTTTTCCATACCTTTTCACTCTTTTAAACTGAAAACTATTTGTAAATTAAAATATTTTTTTTTAAATTGCCTGGTACTTTTTGTTCCGTTCCTAACTGTGGAGCAAAGTAAAATATCCAAAATTATCCCTTTTTAAGTTTCCTTAACAGAAAACTTGTTAAAATTCAACACTAAAAAGAAAACATTCGCCTATTTATACTACGTTTAATATTAATTAGCTACTACTCACTGAAATAACTTGAAATTTCATACAAATAAATAAGCTTCTCGTTGTTTTCGTTCATGTTTTAATTACGAACATAACTCTCTTCATCGTTGTTTTTAAACTTTTATAGGCCTCTCCGTACTAGCAGACGAATCATCACATAGTTACGATGCTCCCGCAATTCAGATGGCGCTGTCGTCAGCCTCAAAAACTTGCCCCTTTTTTTAACATTACGGGTATAGGAAGAGGCCGATCCCTATAGAGTGTCGATATATCAAGCATCCCTGGTTAAAGTCACGAGACTGCATGTCACATGTGCCTTGGCAAAACAGGCTGTAAATAAGTAAAATATATTTTGGACATTAAAAGTAAATGAGGCGCGAAATTTAATCATAAAATATTTAATTTTACAATAAATTAAATGTAATACAATTAATTATCAACCCGCGGTTTAATAGCAATTAAAACCAAGTTTCTGGGCGATAGTTTCGGGTCGAAATACATTCCTGCATGATGACGCCATTTTGACCGACCGAATGAAGAAAAAGGGGCGGGGTCAGATAGTTGAAGTCACGAGACTGCATGTGCCTTGGCAAAACAGGCTGTAAATAAGTATAATATATTTTGGACAACAAAAGAAAATGAGGCGCGAAATTTAATCATAAAATATTTAATTTTACAATAAATTAAATGTAATACAATTAATTATCAACCCGCGGTTTAATAGCAATTAAAAGCAAGTTTCTGGGCGATAATTTCGGGTCGAAAATTGGAAGAATACAAGAAGATATTCCTAAAATAATAAAATTTCACAAATTAGGCTTAACACCTATGTTATTTTAGGCCTATTTTCATACCGGACTGGTATAAATAGGCCATTCTGTCCAGCAGAATCAAAGTTTCGATAACTGGCGCCAATAACAATCTCAAACAATAAAAAACGACGACTTTTTTCCAATCGCGCAGTCGAGATTCTATTATGGGGGAATCAAAATCTTCCGTGGGGATGACGATAGACTGTTTGGACAAAGCTTTCTGGGCGTACTCTTTAAATGTCAGATTTTGAACGTGTTTTATGCTTCTTAAACCGGCTCTTTTTAAATGCGGATGTCGCCTAACAATAATTTCCTCTAAAGTCGCTCTATAACAATGAACGCTCAGCAATTCCGGATTGCCTTATGAATAAATTAAAAAAATACCATGAATATCGAGTAAGTTCGAGTTTGAAACTATGGCTTACATTTAAGCCTTTCCTGAAATATTTCTATGGCGTGACAAGCGACTTCTTTCGCCTCGTAACTGAGATTTTCGCCAATTGGGAGTTGTTTAACGCAATTACTCATTGGAAAACCATCTATCTGATAAATTTGAAGCTGTAGTTTCGCTGAAAACAAATTAAGAACTTATTTTTACGTACATGTATCAGTTTTCATGTAGCAACATCCGACTGAGATCAAATTTTTCGCCGTTTCGGTTTCAACAAAGGTTTTTAAAATTGTAGGCGCGAGATTCCCGCACGTATGGAGTCCCAGCATTGAAAATGGAATGGTTTTATCACATTTTCCATAGGAATCCTCTAAAATCTATCTCACTCTTATTAATTTTTCGTAAATAAGTCATAAAACTGTTTCAAATACTTGGCGAAAATCGTTGCTATCAGATTTGGCTGATAAGAAATGAACTTTATGGGAAGGTGGCGTCATCGAATTTGTTTGATTCTTCTTAGTCAAATTTTTTACGACTTCTCGGTCAATTTTTTGAGCTCCAGCCACGTGACAACCTTCCCCTTCGATGGTTAATACTTTAAAACCAGACACGAGTGATAAGTATCTGGATAAATGACCCTGACCAGCGCCAATGTCCACTACCCGCGTACAGTTGGTCAGTTTCATTACATCCTCCGTCATCTTTAAAATAAAAACCATACAAAATTATTTCGGTTTAATTAAAATTAATTAATTAATTACAAACGATCCGAGCAGACCTTTGAGAGACGGTAAATTTCGTGTAGTTTTTTAGGTTTAACATGTTTACTAAAAATACTGTTTATGTGAAAATGTTGACCCCCTTTAAATTGGAATTCTTCCGACGCATTTTCGTTCCAGATTAACGGAGCATTCAAGAAATCAATTTTGATTGACGTTTTTTGACTAATTTCACTTAAAATGTCAATTATTCGTTCATAATTAAACGGTTTCCGTTGATATGACAGTGATAGACAACTTTTTCTGAACGCTTGTAAACTCAAAGGTAATACGTTCTTCGTCGCAAAGCTTATAACGAAAAAAAAATAATATACTTCCAAAGTGAAACTGTGATGGACAGTAGCGAATCCCCGAAAAACGGATAAAAATCTTACAAATTTTCATCCGTCGATATAAAATTTGCGATATCTTCGGTGCTAAACTCATTTAAAACATGAATCCATGTTTCTGGCAACGAATTCCAATGAGATTCCGTGAAAAAATCCTTTCAATTAAAAAAGAAATATTCCTATCATTTACAAAGGCTTAGGAATTAAAATACGTAAAACTATAAGTTATTTGATGCCACAATTTTTAATTGGAAAAATGGGACTAATTTTAACTAAAATTAAGGACTTACCAAAACATAAGCATCGGACAGCCACTTATAAGTCCTTAGAAAGTTATCGATAAGTTTAATTTGGCGCTCAATTTTCGTAAACTGTTCATCGCAAGAACAGACGTACATTTTTTTTGGTTATCTATAAAGATATACAAGAGAGGGAATGACTTATCCTACGCCTACTTTAATAGAGTTAAGTACTCAATAAAGACGTACATTCCAAGTTCAGAGGGCATTTAAACTAATTTAACTACGGTAAATATCGCTGGTAAGTGTTTAACAATGCACATAAATCCAAGCGAGGGGTAAACTAAACTTAAACCAAATCATATAGACGCAGCCAAAATGAAGGAAAACTGGAGTGTCATTGTCTTAACGGCTAGTGGCGATAATTCCTTAAACTTGGTTGAAAATGAGCTGAGATTATTAAAAACTAAAGGCGTTATCTCTTCCGAAACGGAAATACTCGGTGTCAGGGACCCGTCCGACAATATTGGAAGCGGGGCAGCGACTTTAAACGCCTTGTACACGGTGACAGAGTACTTGAGCGCTACGAATGACTTTACAACCTTCAACACTGACGTCTTGAAACAATCCAAGATCCTAATAATCCATTGCGCCCGCAGTTACGTCTTTGACTGTGGCAACTTGAAAGCCTTGTTGACAATCCCTTCCCAAGATGGTTCTTCGGAACAGGTGCTTAACTTAGAACACTTAATCGAGACAGTCACGGAACTAAATACGAACCCCGAAACGAAATGTTTAAACTTAGGGGTTTGGGTTTGCAGCTCGGATATGTCCTTCCATCGTAAAATGGACAGAGTTAAAGTTGAAACGTTTGATCAGGGTCAACCGGCGATTATTTGCGTTGAAACTGATATAAACGAGGCAACTAAACACGGTACCGCTTCAATAGACGATAACAATTATGTTAAAAACATAATTTATTGCGGTAAAAAGGAAATTTTGGAAAAACACTGTAATGGCCTGAATGCAGCGCCAGTGGTTAGTGGTATCGTTTTCATTCCTGTTGATCTAGCCGAAGATATGTTAGTTTTTAATTCTACGACGCCTTTAAACCGTTGCACCTACATGGGCTTAGATAGCGGAAACGAACCCCTTCAAGTATCATTGTTTTTTGACATTTTAGTCGCCATGGGGACCGAAGTGTCCGAAGACGATTTTGTTACGGGAAAATGCGGTAAACTCTACGAAATAAAGTTGAATCAAAGCCAAAGAATGGCCGTAACGCGTGCCAGAAACGTCCTTTGGTCAGCCCTGTCCAAGTACAAGTTAAAATGCATTTTGTTGAAGGATCGCGAATACGTTTATTGGGATGATAGACTAAGTGCCAAAAATCACATCCAAAACATGTTAAAATTTGGCAGCGGCGCGTTTTATTACAACGGGAAGACTGGGTGTAATTTGGGACCCAAAGTATGTCTCCTAAACTCCTACATTAGCTCGGAAACCGAAATTTATATTGGGGAAGATACGGCTATTTGTAATTCATTATTACAAGCCCCTATTGTAAAAATTGGTCGAAATTGTTACGTATCCGGAGTTAATTGGGTTTCGAACGAAGAAATAATCGTACCAGATGGTACCGCTATACTCGGATTTCATCGCAATGACTTTGTAGAAAAACAATACGTCATTTTGGGGGTCCATGATTGTATGCAAAGCAATTTAAGCGATTTAGAAAGTGGTCCAGTTAAAATTTTGGCACAGTTACGCGCCGAGAATACTAATGCGACAATTGAAAATGGCAAAATCTACCCTAATCAAATTGCCATTGGAGATTTAATAGACATTACCGCCTCGACTCGCGACAAAATTAGTCAATCGTCACGTTTGTCAATCCGCGAAATTACGGAAGACGTAAATTTGGAGGCGGAAAACGCGTGGAGGCAAAATTTGCGTAAAAAAATCGTCCTTTCTTTGATTTCTAAATACGTTATCGAAAACATTAACGTCTCTTTAATCCATTTCTTTAAACATTCCGTTGTCGAAAAGTGGTCTTTAGAAATCCTGTCCACTTTAGACGAATTAGCCACGAAAGTCAGCGGTAATTACGCTAAACTCGCTAGAGTTTTATCTAGCATAGCTGACTTATTGGGGTGCATGGCCGGTAATTTGGGTAAAATCCGTAGTGGACCGGGGAATAATAAATCGTGGGAAGCCAGTTTTAGCTTCCTAAAGAATTCCGAAATTGACAAGGGTCTCTTAGCTTTAAAAACGGAAAGACAGAAATGGATGACCAGAAATGACTTAATAGTCAGAGCGGCCAGACACTACGAAAGGGCTTTGCAAATCCTGATTCAAAACGCGGTTCTGTCGGTTAAGAAATTTATCCAATTGAACGATGGTCAGTTGAGCGAAATGGGGGTATGGGTAATGGCCGAGTGTCCAGCTAGAGCAGACCTGCAAGGTGGTTGGACCGACACCCCGCCTATATGCTACGAACTCCTACCAAATCGACTGAATAACTTAGGCGGAGGGTCCGTCGTTAACGTCGCGTTCTTAGTCGATGGTAAAAAACCAATCGGGGCCAAAGCCAGACGCATACCCGAGCTTAAAATCGTCTTTAAAAGCGCCGAAGATGAAGTCGAAATTAATAGCGTTCAAGATTTAGCCGATTTCAACGAACCCAGTTCACCCGCTGCCTTACTCAAAGCCGCTATCGTAACCACGGACATAATTAGCCTATCTTCCACGCAAAATCTCCACCAGCAATTGGATAACTTACTTCAAAGCGGGTTAGAAGTAACAACTTGGTCTAATTTACCGCGAGGGTCCGGTTTGGGGACCAGTAGTATACTAGCTAGCGCGGTTATCGCGGTTTTATGGACCGTGTCCGGCAAAATTTATACGAAAAACGCGTTATTGCACGCCGTACTATATTTGGAACAACTAATGACAACTGGAGGTGGTTGGCAAGATCAAGTTGGTGGGGTGATGGGAGGAATTAACCGCGGATTCTCTTTACCCGAACTACCACTTCGAATCCAAGTTGAAAAAATAACCCCCAACGATTATACTATTCTAAACCAACATCTATTACTAATCTACACGGGTAAAGTCAGATTAGCCAAGAATCTGTTGCAGAATGTAATTAGAAATTGGTACGCGCGCGACAAAGATATCGTTCAATGCTTTCAACTCCTTTTGCAACATTCATTCCTGATGGCTAAAGCCATTTCCGAAGTTGATTTAGCTGAAATAGGAAAACAAATGGATTGTTATTGGGAATTTAAGAAAATTCTGGCGCCGGGATGCGATCCGATTATTATCAGGGATTTAATGGGGTTATTGAGACCCAAAGTTTGGGGTCAAACTCTAGTTGGGGCGGGGGGAGGCGGTTTCATGTGCCTTTTGACTAAGATGCCAAATGATAAAATAGAAATTGAAAAATTGATTAAAGAAGCTAATTTCCCCGGTGGTGGTGGTAATATCACTGTACATTCCGTTATTATTGATACCCAAGGGATTACTGTTAAGAATGGAGAACAAATTATAGATTTAATTGATTAACAAATCAAAATAATTGAAGTTATTTGTTTTGTATTTCCGATGTTGTCATATTAAAATTATTTTTCAAGTTATTCGACGTATTCTTCGTCAAAATCTCTCCATAGTGGAAATTTGAACTCTATTTCCTTTGTTCTTTTTTCGATACTGGGCCATATTATTTCCGTTAGCAAATAGGCTCCCTTCCGTGAAAAATGGAGACCATCCGTGAATAGTTCCTTGGGATTCTTTTAACCAATTAAATAATTTAGTACTGTTAAACTAATATTGAAACCTTTCAATCTACTTAATTTTATACCTGGGAATTTTTAAACACGCTATAGATATCAACGGCTTCGACATTCAGTTTTTTTCCCACAGTTAAACAAGCTTCCGCGTAAATTTTGGTATTTTCTTCGCTCCTTAATTTCACTGCAAATTTTTCGAATTAATTGGATATTCTAAAAGGTTTTATTTTTTACTAAGAAGGAATACAAGCTTCTGGATCGTCTTTAGCATGTTCGTCTAAGAAATAAGGTGGACAACTCAGTAGAACCAATTTTTCTTTGCCTATTCCAATTCCCTGCAACATAAATCGACAAATATTCTTGCCATTCTCTAAAAACATTGATTATACCTGCAAATATACGATCATGGCTTCTAAATTAGCCTCAAAATCCTTCAGAGGTACGTGTTGTATCGACTTAGGCAGAGAACAGTCATTAGCGCCCAAAAATATAAAAAAGGCAGCTACATCTTCAACGTTTGACTTTGTGAAGATTTTGGGAAGTATTCTTAAACATTGCCTAGTGTTGTAGCCGCTGAACCCGCGGGTTACTACGTCACAGACCCTTTACAACGATTTTAGTTCATCAAATATGAATTATACTAAAATATAGGCTGCTCGCTACCTTTTTAATTTATCTGAGAGGATTGACGCCCAAAACCCCTTTTCAGGTTCAAATGACCTCTAAACGTAAAGTTTTATAGTTAGTAATGGTTAAGAAGCCAGAGATGCGAAATTACCTCAATTAAAGAATCACCAAAGAAAACTACTTTAGGCCAGCTTATATGAGAACCTCCAATTTCGCTCATTTTTTATTTCTGATTTTATGTCAGGGTCGAGAATTGATCTCTGTAGAAACTAAAGTGAACCGCGTATAAGCCTCAGGAGGGATTGGGGACAAAAAATACAACTATATGGCAGCTGCTTCTTTTATCAGTTTCTATATTTTTATATCTCTAACAAGCAACACGATTAGAAATGTGATAGAAATTATTTCCCACGCTTTCTGAGATTTATTTGTTACATTTAATGGGCGTAAAAAAAAGTTCATTTAAGACATCTTTTATTTCGTTGCTCAATAATCTTATATATCATCGATAGAGCTGGTTTCCTCACTGAAATGCGTTAGTAATTTATTGTTTTCTAACGTCGACTATGTAGGGTTCGTTATCTCTTCTGACTTTCTCATACCTCGTAACGTATTTCAAACCATGATCTCCGTCAGAAGAATAATCCGATAAAAATGGCAATTCTAGGAGCTCGGGTTTAAAATTGGGCAAAAAATACATCCCAACTAATAATCTCTCTGAGGTTTCTTCTATTTGAACGTATTCGTCTTTTCTAATATAATATTCCGGATGGTTTTCAAATTTATCCAACTCATCTAGAATTTCATCATTCACTTCGTAGACCTCCCCAGTAATGTTCTGAAATAGGTTTCCCCGTGGAACGTTTAGTTCCCTTATTTGAATAGCCTTACGAGTGTTGAAACATACCTTTCCCGTACCTTTAACCAGTAAAAGAAATGGAATATTATAGCGAGACGCTATCACGAGTGGATATTTGTTTTCCGTTTTGGCTACCCCAACGAATTTACAAGCGCTTTCGTCGTACTTTGAGATAACATGGTGATTTGGTTCACCCCTTTTCAATGTACCATACACGAAAACAAGGTGTCTAGCCATTTTGCTTGGCAAAAAACGTTTACGTTTCCTATACCTATTGAATTCTAATGTTTCTACCGATGGAAAAAAACCTTATCTAATTCTCACTGAACTGATAATAAAAACTTGAGATTGTTGTCAAGGGTAAATGAATTATGACAATTTACACGTGGACTACACGTGGTAGGTGTTTTCGCAAAGGCTTCAGTAAAATTTAAATGCTGCGTCCGCGTGGCGTAATGTTTTGACCAAGGCTTATCAAAAACTGTCACTGCGTGCACGCACTGTTCGCTTAAATTGCATAGTAATAAAATTTTATAATTACCAGTAGTGTTTATCCAAAAATTTCTTAAGATAAAACTAGTTAGTTAGATTAAAAACAAACTATCTAATGGCTAGTCCAAATAAATAAATAAAAAAAATAAATCTGGCTATAGCACACAGTCACAAAATGGACGAACGATACTAGTCCGTGACGTCCGTGACACCGGTGTTTCAGCATCCAATAGGAAAGTGTGAAAATGTAAACAAAAGGCGGCCATTACATAAAAGGCGGAGATACGTGACCCGCGAATTACAAATGAACCATGACCCCGTAACCTTTGTAAAATCGAATTATCGATTTTACCGTTGTTTAAATGGAAGACAGCGGAATCGACAGTGATTCTAAACAGGAATTAAATCCATCGGCTTCTCCGCAGAACGTAAAAATATGTTATTCTCATTCAACGAGAAAATCCAATCAAGAAAATCACGATTATTACGAAGATGATAGCTTAAGTTTAGGGTCAATATCGCACGCGCCAAGTCCTAACGTAAGCAAGGACGTACACGTAAGTATAGCCCCAAAACATACATATTGATAACGCTATCTTAATAATAATTCCTTTTATCAGTCTTCCGAAGGGTTTTCGGAAACTAATTCCGAAAATTTAACCTCAAAACCTCATCCTGGTCCGCGGTTAATGACCACAATACAACTGCAAAAGCGTCTAGGTGACCTAAAACCCATCTTAGATAAACCAAACCAAAGTTCTAATTACTTTTGTAAACGTTTTTAAAGAACGCCAAATTCAGGAGGCCAAAAAAATTCGCCAATTAGTCAAAAACGAGAGTTCAGAACCTCAAAAATGCTCCCTAATTCCGAGAAATCGGTAAAATAATATAAAACTCTTAATAGAGTATATAGTACTCATCTTGTAACTTTACACCACCCCAGTCTTCCAGTGCCAAACAAAGCTTCTGGTTTATGTGTAGTAACAAAGGCGGATGAACAACCTTTAGTTAGCTGGGAGAGTGACAACAGCGAGGAAGATTTTGAATTTCATCCAATTGGAAAATCATCAGATATTAGCGCTCAACTAAAAAAAGACGGTTATAATTTGGATTCAACTCCGGATGATGAGGATTTGGATCTGATTCCTCCTACTCCTCTAAATAAACGTTGCTCCTGTTGTTTCTTTACCTATTCTTGCACATTGATGTAAAAACGAAAAAGGACATGGTTTTGGGAGCTTTTTCAAGGACCTAAACCGAAACCTCAATGTATCGTTAAACTAAAACTACGTCTTTTGGTGCTGTCTGCCGTGATATTTAAGGGATTAGTGGGGATTTAAAATATTTTATGTACTTCTAAATCTAGTCAATTATAATTAACTGTGTTAAATTAATTAATTTGTATTCCATATTTGATTATTTTATTTACAATCATCAACTGAAAACAAATTCTTGCCATCTTTAGTTTGAATAATTTTAGAAACAAAGATGATTATTAATTATAATTAATTACAAGAATTAATTAAGCACTGTTGGACCAAAACCGTTTTTTAAATTTTACAATGTAAAGAATATTATAAAAGAAATTAAAGATATACCTGTATTTAAACCAAGCCTGATTTGTTTGCTTACTTCTCTTATCTTCTCCAATACTAGAAAGAAAGAAAAAAAACCAAGACAATTTATTTTTCGTTATTTTTAATTCAAATCAAATTAAAGCAATCTTAGAAAGATATAAAACTATAAGCTAAATAAATATTTATTGCATTGCAAAAAAACAGGATTTTCAAATAATTCCGCGTCCTTTCTTAGCGTGCAAAGCCCTTAGTGTCAATGAAAGTACATATTTACTTGAGCAAATTTATGAATCTGTTCAACCAGGGCCGCCATGACATCACTGACGCTGATATCTATCAAATTTTGCATGTATCTGACGGCTTCTTCGTCGTTTAAATCAAGGCGGAACTTGTCTTGTAGTTTTCGAACAGTTTTGTCAGGTTCCAGGGCAATATCGGGGACGTTAGCGTCCACCATCAAGGAGAATAAGTTGAGAATCAAATTGGCATTGCGTCTCAAGTGCAAGAAGGCAGTGTAACACTGTTTACGAAACTCCTGGTAATGATCAGAATTAATTCCGCCCATGGCTTCCACCATTTCTTTGCTGAGTTTCATGGGAGGCGGCAAAGGTTTCGGATCACTTCCCAAAATGTAACCAAAATCAACGTGAAATAGTTTCCCTGAAAGAGAGGGGTTGGTAAAGGCAACAAGAGTTCCTTAATTAGTGCTTACCACTTCTAGTCAACAATAGGTTATCTAAATGCCGATCTCCAACTCCTAATAAGTAGGTTATGACGCAATAACCGGCTGTAATTAAGATTAATTCGGTTAATTACTTTAAATAAAACCGATAAGACTTCAATTTACCGCAAGATTTGACGTAGGTATCAATGATACTATTTTCAATTCCATAAGGGCCTGTTTCCAAGGGAGAGTGTTTCCTAAAATAATTCTGAATGGAGCCTTCGCTGCTGAGAACTTCAGCTACAGCTACCGATTCTACACATTGGACAAAACCGTGTTTGCTACTCGTTGCCAGAACTCGATAAGGAGTCAGTTTCAAATCTAAGTTTTCTCGTCTCAGCAGCTAAACAACCAAAGAAAAACGTTACTTAAAACGTAGGCAACGCTTAAAACTTTCAAAAGAATGGTCAAAAAACTTGTTGTATCTTTAGTTTACCTTATCCATAAGTGTTATTGTTTGTAAAACGAGTTGATCTTGTCTTAAATCATCTCCGTGTTTGAATATAGCGACGTATTCCGAGCCATCAACGCTTAAAAAGGTTAATTTCCCTGGCATTAAAGCACTCTTAAAGAGAGTGGCTTTCTCGGGAATAATTCCCTTTACTTTAACTTCGGGATGAAGTGGTAAAGGTAATGGCTCAAAGTTTGTGAAATTTATTTTATGCGTGTCTGGATCCAATAGTAAGGCTTTTAAACGCTCAATCTTTTAAAAGAAAATGGTTAAAGACTCGCCAACTTAACTCCCAAATTCGGAAAGATATATCTCAAGTTCTTACCTTCTTTCTTCTGTTTCCATTTTCTTTCGCGACAGTTCTCATTAAAAGTACAAGTTTATCAACAAAATTCTGTTGTCTTGCCAATTGGGAACGTCGTAACCTTAAGTCCTTTCCTCCCTTAAATAATATACGTTAAATATTACAGAATTAAATATAATAAATTCACAATACTTTGCTTAAAGATTGACTGAATCTTTTCATAACAGTCGTATACATTTGAGTTTCTCGCGACAAACTTCCATCTTTAGTATTTTCTTGATCCTCACATTCCACTAACAAATACCTGAATTCCATCGAACATATTTAATATAATTAACATTTCAATTCGTTAAAACAGAAGTGAGATGAGACCAGAAGTACTGAGCTAACCAAATTCTTCACTGGGCGAAAGTGAATATTCTTGATAACATAACAATTTCCCCGTCCAAAACGTGAGACGCTCGTGGTGGTAGACGGCCGAACTAGATTCAAGCACCCGCGTCCGTGTTTCGCCGCTTTAGGTTGAGGGGAAGGGGGTAAGAAATGTTTTTGGAACTCGACCAATTTTTTTCTCTCTAGCGTAGGCGCGATTGAAGCGGCGTAAAATCCTCAAATTTGTTCACTAGTGCCAGGATCTACTATCAATGCTAGAGCCCTTCACTTCTAGTCTCATCTCACTTCTGGTTAAAATTAAACTAACCAATAAAAAAAATTCGCCAGTGTATCATTGGCGCAAGCTCGATTGATTAAAAATGTAGCTAAGTCACACTATAAAGAAACTATTTTATAGTTGACTAACATCAACTTCATTAATTTAACTACTAACAGATTCTAAATCGCGTAAATTTTGATCCTCAAAGATATTAGAGTCTCTCCTGAGCTCGGAACCATCAGAGAAACCTTCGTTTTTATCTTTATCATGGCTGGCGAAAGATTCCGCAGACGCGTTTGAAATACTGGAATCCTTACGGTGTTCCAATCCGTCATAAATCTCTTCAAATCGCTCGTATTTTAAAGCTTGAACCAATTGAAGCAGATACAATAACAAGTCTTCGTCAGGGGCTTGTTGCAGTCTGGTGACGGCGTAACGTCGAACTGAGGGATGCGAAAATGCGGGGGAAAGTAATTCCAACGCGTCCTCAACGTCCATAGCTTGCCAGCTTCCCAGAAGCTCAAGAGCTTGCTTGGCTTCACCAGGAACATTCCAATTGACGCATTTAAGGAACTTTGTTAAAGCTTTCTTTTGGGACGTTAAATAAAAACGAAATTTCCAAACTAAATCTTGTTCTTCGGATGTTAAGACTTTCGTTGGAGGATAATTAACGATTCTCTGTAGAAGAGAAACATTTGTATGCCTATTTTCCTATACTTTGTGTGACGCGAGAAGGAATTTACATTAAGCTGATCTCTGGCTTGAGTATTTGGCTTCAAGTCGCGATCGCTCAAACCACTTCTGACGCTTCTGACTAGTTTGTGATGTTTGCTTTCGACTAAATTCTCCATAGCAATTTCTGGATCAGGAACTATAACTATGTCTGGTTGTTGATGACGCCTACATATTTCTTCCGCGTCCTATTTCAATGGAGATTCTTTAGATTTCAAAACGCGCGCTCCTCAGTGAAATTGACTCAAATACCTTCTCAAAGTACATGACAGTGTATTCCAATCCCTCATAAACAATAGAGGGATATTCAATCATAAGATACATAAAATCGGAATTTCTCTTTTCTTTTTCATGTATCATTTCAATTTCTCTAAATGTAAGTCGATCTAGCCAATCAACTTTAATTATTCTTCCATTTCGATGCTTTTTCGTCAGTTTGGAAAGACGAACGATCTGTTCCTTATGACTATCAATTTTTCCGGGTGTTGAGGATGGTTTTATACCACCGCCACCACCATCAGCTTGGACATTTGGCCATAAACATAAATCATGCATTCCTTGCCTCAAAGCTCTGTTCCCCGAAATTGTGCAATGTCAGCTCTTTGGAACTACAACCTACTAACCCTAGTAAGCTTACCCGTACTTCCCGAACACGGAAACTGTACTTCCCCCAACAGGCAGAGCTTTTCTAGGCCCGTACACATCCCAAATTGTAAAGGCTAACATGGCATCTCGCGGTAAGTCACTTATTTTTAAAGGCAACGTCAGCCATTCGTTCCAACTGAGGTTTTTTTTTTAAGTTTAATATTAACCCGTATTTCTAGCGCCTAATAATATCATTTCACTTACTTCCATCTCGTCGTAAATGGTTTGTAAGATGTTTGAACAGGAAGCCCCAATCGTTTCCCATCACTGAATATTTCACATGTTACATATAAATCTGAACACCCTCCTTCGTAAAGGCCCGAAAACTTAAGCAATGGATCATTTAGTAGTTCTTTATAAGTTGGACATTTTCTTTTTCCCTCCAAAGTACCCCTAATATAACCATTAATTAACGAAAATTAATTTCGATTAATTTGAAGTTTCTTAAGCCTTGGCTTCATATTTCGCAATTCATACTTACACTTTAATCTTAAGATTTATATTCAAATCACAGCTATATACGTAACTAAATTTATGTCTTCCGCTATCATTATAAAACATTTTTGTTAATTACACTAGTTTTAATCAATATTTTTCATAAAAACGCAAATTCCTCAAAAAAATCGCGAACCGACGTCTGCTATTATTGTCTGCTACAGCCTACAGCTGAGCTGACCTGAAATTGATGGGCTGATCATAAGTAATTTTTAAAATAAACCATTTAAGGTGGAATTCATAAACGTCGGACGCAACGCAATTTAGTACAGGCAAAGGCAGGGCGTCGTGCGCAAAAGGCGGAAGTTTGCGCACGACGCCCTGCCTTTGCCTGTACTAAATTGCGTTGCGTCCAACGTTTATGAATTCCACCTTTAGTCACTTATCATTAGTTATTAATAGACCTCAAGTTTTTTTGGACGAGATAAGATAGGCTTTGTTTTGTTTACATTTGAACAAGCAGACAATTTTTGATTTGAGGTTTCCTCCCATGCTGGTTTCAATTTCCAGCCCGAAAAACTTAAAATGAATTTAAATTATTTACGTAAAAGTTTAAATACTTTTAAATTTGGAATTAATTATGTCCGAAGTTCTTCTAAACTGTCTTCGATTGGCGCTTTTAAATGTCAAAATGAGATTCATATAGAATTTCCAAAACAGTCGAGGGTGCGAGCTAATGCAAATTTCGGTGGAAACTATATTTTAGTTAGGTTAATGTCCGAGAAAATAATCAAAGATAATTTAAATGACATTTTACCCAATCTAACTTGTTGGAAATGTGGTTTTAAGTTCCATAAACTAGAACTTACATGCCCTCAATGTGATAGTATTATTGATGATAAATTACTCTCGCGTTTAAACTACTTTGAACTCTTAGAGGAAGATACTAAATTTGATTTTGATAAAAAATCGCTAGTTCAAAGACTTAGAAAGGCCCAATCACAATTACACCCCGATAAAACTGTACAAAAATCGGAGGTAAAAATGATTAAAAAAAAAAAAAATTAAAATCATACAACTTAACTTTAACTTTTAGAGAGATCGTCAACATTCTGAAGTATTATCTTCTCTAATGAATAAAGCTTACGACACACTTTCCGATCGTATGCTCCGAGGTTTATACATGTTAGAATTACTAGGAAATCCCTTGGAAGAAGGCACCAGCGAAATGGAGCTGGGATTTTTAGCAAAAGTGATGGAAATTAATGAAATTTTATCGGAAGCTTCTGGACAAGACCTAAAAACAATGAGGAGAAATAATGAAGACGAATTAGAAAAATTGTATAATCAAGTTTCGGTTGCATTTGAAAAAAGTGACGTAAACGAAGCCAAGAAACTTCTAAGTCAAATCAAATTCTACCGAAACATAAACGACAAAATAAAAATACAGTTTTTACAATTCATTTGAGGCGATTGTAAAAATAATTCAATATTGTACAAGTTAAATAAAGTTTTACTGTCATATTGGCACTTGTATGAATTTACAGAACTTTAAAAGTCCAGTATTTGTTTTTAGTATAATATTACTTAATGTATATACAGGTTTAAAAATGTCGTTATCTCACAAACACGCAGGAAAAAAAAAACAATTTGGGAGGGGGGAGGGGCGATGAAATGTAAAAAAATTGGGGTGGTGGGGAGGGAGATGAAACAAAATTACAATAATCGACTGATTTGTTTTTTTGGAATAAAGATAAATTAAGTAAAATATGACTAATTCATTATTAATTAATCAGATGGTGTTTTTGTTGTTTTTCTTCACGATATTTGAAAATAATTCATTTTCAACGTTTTAATTGAAGATTAAATTTAAATCGTTAAATAGTTCGTCACACAAACGCATTACACTTTTCATTACACACGTATCAGCACCAAATTTTTAAACCATTTTCTTTTACGGAGGGGGAAGGGGGGGGGGACGCGACGATACTAGAAAAAACGTCATTTTTGTTATTGTTGACAACTGCAATAAAACCCCAATAAGTTCCGAAATTAATTAAGTTTAGTTAAACAACAAAAAAAAAAAAATTATTGGATTTATAATCTCGAATTCAGATATTGATCGTTCAACTTTGAACTTTGATGAAAAAATAGAACCTAAAGGCTTAAGAGAAAACGTAACTTTCCTAACTTGGTCAATCAAAATCAATAGGTTAAAGGTCAACAAAGCTTTGGACTTTTTTATTTTGGTTTTTTTGGTCGAATGTTTACGAAAAAAAAAATATATATATATATATCCAAATTTAAATAAAATATATGACTAGTTTCGTCAGTATTTCGTAATTGGGGGGAATCAGTTCACTCAGTTCAGCTCAGTTCGGTATTTTTTCTAAATCACTATAAACCAGGGGGGGGGGGGTCACTTAGTTGCGAGGAAATCGGGGCAGGGGAAGGGAAGTTGGTATCAAACAAATTAATTGATAATTAAGAAATAATTATTCACAACCACGTAACAACGTAAAATTTACAGTTGCACTCTTAAAAAAGTTTCTCCCCTTTTAAGAATGCGACTAATATGTATGTATATAGATAGCTAGCTACAAATACCGAAGCTATAGTATAAAGTTGATGAATAATAATTTTTACCATCCACTTGTTTACAAAAAAAAAAAAAATTATATATCAACTAGTTATTCGATATTTTTTCATTGCATTTAATAAAGCGTGTTTGTTTGTTTGTTTGTTTATATATATATATATATAATGGATGTTAATTTTTTTTTTCTTAATTTTGCATCCCTTATTTAAGTACCAACGGTATAAAAACAGCGTGACTTTTGTTGTATTGTATGTTTGTTGTTTCAAAATGTATATTATAGGGAAACGGGGGATCGGACAAATTTTTCTACTATTCTTTATAATATCATATTATTGAAAGATATTTTTTTGTTTTCTTATTGTTACACGACGACTACCAATTTTAAAACGATTTAGTTTTGTTTATACATGTCTCAATAGAAGTCCATTGTTCGAAGTAATTAACCAAATAATTATAGCTATATCACTTTTAATATTATAATTTTGGACACTCAATTACTAATATCTAATAAAAAAAAAAACAGCAGCAATTCTTAATTGCGTTAATTCAAAGACTATATATAATTTCATATCGCACCAATGACTGCAAAAATACCAAAAAAAAAAAGAAAAGAAAATACTTCGAACAATGGACTAATTTTTCATTTACAACAACCTTGCCACAATTCATTATATATTCACGATTAGAAAAATCCAATAATCACTCCAACGCATTGACAAATATTTGTTTTGTTTTTCAATTTGACAAAAAACAAAACCAAATTAAAAAAAATCCACTGAATTTCTGCCATATTTTGTTACTCAACTATTAAAAAAAAAAAACAAAAAAAAAAACATAAAAATAAAATTACTTTTCTACAATAATAATAATAAAAAAAGAAAATACTATCACAGACTGGAATGCGTTAGATCTTAGAGATTGGATTATTCGTATAATAACGTGATAATAATAAAATTAATAATAATGTATAATTTAGCAGAATGATGTAGGTAAAATAATTTGTGCCTTTTTACGTTTTAACTGCGGAGATTTAAATTATTTTAAAATAGCTACGCTGTTTGTTTGTTTATTTGAAATTATCTACGGGTATGTAATTTCCAGAGGGAAGCTAAACGCCTACGCGTAATGATGACGTAATATACGCGCCTGCCTCCTTTCAAATTCAAAAAGAATAATCTAGAAATTTCCATTCCATAATTTATTTCCTTGTAATGAATTTGCGTTAATTAGCATTAAGACTGAATTTAGTAGGAAAAAAAATGATGATACGAAGCTAAATTAATTAGACAAATTAACTTTAAAGCGACTCCACCATTTCATTCATCAAAAACTCGGATTTAAATATATTTACAAAAGTAAATATCCGGTACCAATCATTATCATCTAAGGATCATTTTTATCTTCGTATTTGTATAAGCTTATAATAGCAGCCATTATCATTTATCATTTTGTTTCTTATTATAGGGTATATTATACACGTTTTTATTTCTTATAGTCGAGCGATATGTAAGAGACATTAACGCTAATGGTGACGTCATTAAATCCAAAAGAAAGGTCAAGAACGGGGTAGAAAACAAGTCAATTTATCTCTAAAACATGATAAATCGCGATGGTACATCAGCGCCAAGGCCTAGGAAGGGTTTTTATCATTGAGTTGAGAAAATTACCACTAGAGTGGCCTTTCATCCGCAAGGATGTAGACCGAAATGAACTCTTATCACGCGCTTGTAGCGCCATCGTGGTGCAAAGAAGGGAACTAAAAGAAAAGGCGGGAAATTTGACTAATTTCAAGAATACATGTAAAAGGCGGAAATTCAAAGTGTCTTCGAGATGGCGACACCATCGTTTGATAAACTTGGTGCCTGTCCGTCCGTCCCATTGCTTTAAAAGTTGTCCCCCGTTTCCCCAATAGGCAGGTTAACGCAAAGGCCACTCTAGTTGTAATTTTCTCAACTCAATGGTTTTATCATGGCAATTAGAATGAAAACGACTCGTTTTTCCTTTCCCATTTGACACACGATCTTAGTGTTATTATATATGTAAAAAGGGGGGCGGGGCAAAGGGAAGGGCCATTGTTTTTGCGTTTGTTTATATATTTACAAACAATGACTAACAACGTTTCTGTATGTATGTGAGTGTATGTGTATGTGAATATATTGCGAGTTTACGTACCCGTTATGAAAAATATGATGAAAACAAAAAAAGTAAATAAAATGTAACGCAAAAAAGCTCTCTAGAGACGAAGAAAGTTGCTGCCTGATTCTTCTTCAGTTTAGTAAATAATGTTCCGTAGGTAGAAAGAACTTTTTAACTATTTACAAAAGTATTTCTTAACATGGGGGAGGGAAGAACGAAAATTCAAAAAAAAAAAAAAAACAAAAAGGAGAATGAAAACCAAAATATTTAGAAGAAAAAATGGAAGAAGTCGATGAGATTTTTTGTTTGTTTTGTTTTTCTTACGAAACAAATTTCATTTTCAGCCTTTTTGTTCCGTTGATAAGATTGGTTGTATATACTTTACCTTTAGTAGTTTTAAAAGTAGAATTAGGGAGGTAGGGAAATGAGGGAATTATGGATGGGGAACCGATCAACAAGTTGTAGTTCTTCCCGAAGCAAAATGGGCGTGTCCATTTTGAAGGCTGCCGTTTGATAAATTACTGACTTTACTTCCTTTACTTCCGTCGGAAGCGCCGTTATTGGTAGCCATAATTCTAATGGCGGGTCCGTTTCCCTCTTCCAACAACATAGCGTTGGCGGAACTCATGGGAAGGGCCGTTTCGCAAGCGCCGTCGCAAGTCCTGATACCGCAATTCAGGCAAACTCCGCCGCCACCGTTCCTAACAGCGTCCGTTCCCCCCGTTAAAGCGCCCCCTCGTTCGTCGCCCGCTCCTCCCCCGGAGGAGGTAGAGTTACTACTGACCCGTCTCAAAGGGTTTTGCAAACTAGAAAAGAAACGTGTGGCGTTTTCGCGGTCCGCGCAAAGAGATTCCCGACTGTTTCGAGACAGGATGGCAGCCGCGTTCCGGCATCGCGCCGATGTCGCGCTGGGTAAACTCGATTTTAAGGGGGTAACTGGTGTGGCCGCTTCAACATCGTCTTCTTCTTGGTTATCGGGTGAACCCGCTTGCGCCTTAAACTCGTGGTAAAATGATTTCTTCTTGAATTCGTCATGATCAATGTCGGTCAAAACAAATTCGATCATTTCCATGAAGGTAGGACGAGCTTTGGGGTTCTTTTCCCAGCACAGTTTCATCATGGTGTATCTAAAAATCATCGCGAGTTGACGGGGCAATTAGCCTTATTCCTGATCAGCGCCACCTACCCATAGCGGCGACTTTGAGAACTACTGTAAGCGGCAAGCCAATCAGATGTCGCTAAAATCTGGTGACGTCACTGACTGGCACTCTCGGGTCTTACCAAAAATGACGTCACCAGATTTTAGCGACATCTGATTGGCTTGCCGCTTACAGTAGTTCTCAAAGTCACCGCTATGGGTAGATGGCGCTGATCAGGAATAAGGCTAATTGACAACTAGAGAAAGGAAAGGACGGGGTACGAGTACTTACAGTTTCCTGGGACAGTTTTCGGGCATTTCCATAATATTTCCACTGATGACGTACTTCAGAACTTGTTCGTTGGAAAGTCCCTGATAAGGCTGAGATGATAAAGTGGCCATTTCCCAAAGAACGACGCCGTAAGACCAGACGTCCGATTGGTTAGTGAAGACGCCGTCTTTCAAGGATTCGGGGGCCATCCATCTGACTGGTAGTAATCCCTTGCCACCCTTTCGATAGTAATCCGTTTCGTAGATATCCCTGGTCATTCCAAAATCCCCAATTTTGACCGTCAAATTGGCATCCACCATACAATTTCTAGCCGCCAAGTCTCTGTGAACGAACTTTTTGGCCGCGAGATACGCCATCCCGTCGGCAATTTCGATGGCCATTTGAAAGATTTGTTTCAAAGTCGGAGGGGGACGACCGACGTTTTCCTTCAAATACAATCGACCAAACCATTTCAAGAGAGAACTAAACCCTTCCCTCCCCCCCCCTTATTGGTAAAGGATTATAAACGTACCGCTTCATCGGGACGGTGTGACCTTAAGTAGCTTTTTAAGTCCCCATTGGCCATCAACTCCATAATTACCAGAGTAGGACTTCCTTTTGAAACGACCCCCAATAATTTCACCACGTGGTGACAATTGAAAGCCCTGTTATCCCACGAAATCAATTTACAAATCAACAACCCCCAAGTATCGACAAAAGACAAAAAAAAAATAATCTCAACTTACTTCATGACTGACGCTTCTTGCAAGAATTCGATTTGTTCCCTTAGAGAAGCCGATTCGTTGACAGTCTATTCGGGAAGTAATTAAGTTGATTCCGTTTTCCCCCAATTATTCCCGCAGATCCCGAATGAAAAAATAAATGAATCTTACCTTAATCGCGCAAAGAAGATCAGGTTGTCCGGGAATCATATCAATGGCCCTTCCTTCATATACCATTCCAAATGACCCTTGACCCAACTCGCGAATTTTGGTAATCTTCTCTCTGGGTACTTCCCATTCGTCGGCTTCGTAAACTAATCCCGCACTCATGTACTCGGGATTAACGGAAGCGTATAGAATTCCATCCGCGATACTACGCTTCTTCCTGCAAAAACCGGGGCAAGGAGGACGACGAAAAACGTGTTTACTTACATTCTGGAAGTTTTCTCTCGAATGTTGTCAACCTACTTTTTCTTGTAAATGTAGTAACCAAAGAGTAAGGAAACGAATAACAATATTAAACTCAGGACAACCATCCCAATAATAAGTTCCGTTTTGGAACCCTCTGTTTAAAAGAACAATGTTATTATTGTCCGGAGCGAGAGACGCTAACTCAAGAGCGCTCAAAGAACGGTTGGGTCAGTACCTTCCGCTTTTAGAATTTCAAAGTCAATAGGACTGGTCCAATTGCCTTCGCCGTAAAGCGAAGTAGCTCGGACGCGTAATTTATATTTGCCAGCGTCCGCTTTTAAAACGGCGCCGCGCATTTCGGAGTATTTCAACTGAGAGACGCATTGAACGTGAACGTTCGACTATTTTTTAAGAAAAGTACATTAAAATAGGTGAAGAAAGGCGTCAACTCAAGTTGTAGACGAACCTTATCTTCGACACTAGTGTATTCCAAATGGTAGGTGACAATTAAACCATTAGGAGTAAGTGGTTCGTCCCATTTAACAAAAATACTGCCGTCTGACGCGTTTTCCCTTTTAGCCACTACCGAGCTGTCCAGAATCGTATCGGCCCCCGCTAATATTAACAATTAAAACAAAACGCGATGGTATTTGTTTGTTTGTTTGTTTGTACTCTTAAAACCCTCAAAATTAAACAAACAGGAAAAATAATTACCAAGAGGTAACGTTCTGGTGTAAACAATGGTTTCTGTACTACAAGGATCGTGAGCGGTTATTTCGGGAACCTTTGATCTATTTTGACAAGCTCGAATCTGTAGGCGAAATTAGACCAATTTTCACTTAATTTCCAAGGGAGGGGGGGGGGTGGCAAAATTTATAATTGAAAACTAACCGAAATGGAGTACCTAGTGAAATGGTACAAATCAACAATTTCTTTGACTCCTTGCCGTCTTTCATTATCCATCTCTTCGACCATAACAATTTTCGTGAATTTTCTTAACTGCGACGCGTTATCGTCGGAAGAATTCGCGGCTTCGGTCGTCGTTTCCATCGTAGTGGAAACGGATGGGGAAGTATTCGAGAAACGCGTTTCTTCCGTCGAATAAGAAGCCGTCGTACTGGTGGTTCGTACTAACTGCGCGTAAGTCAGGTTATTGGGTATGGAACGCGTCGTTTGCGTCCTGTTGTTAGTATTCGCGTCGATAACGGTGCCCATATCATCAAGTTGGTACGCGTGCGCGTTAGGACTGCGAGCGAAGAAAGAAAGAAAGAAAGAGATGTTTCCCGGGAAGTACTTGACGCGATTTACCGATTTACTTGAAAGTAAAGAGCAAAGAATACTCACTTTTTGATGTAAATATTATTGTGCAGAAAATCCTCGACTCTATTAACCATATTAGTTAGCGCTTCTTCCTTTTCTAAAAGAGGATTTGTGACGGTACAAGCGCAGCAATCTTTGGACGGAGTTTGATCGCTTTTCGAAGTTGCTTTTGTCGAAATACTTGTCGGTTTTGGTTCCTCGAATTCAAATTGCTTCTTAAACGTCGAAGGATGACGCGCTAACATTTAAAAATAAAACCAATCTTGACCTTTAAACGAAGACTCGAGACAAAAATGAAGGTACGTACAATCGATACAAAAATCGCGTTGATTAAGATATTCTTGAGAATCTTTTAATTCGATTCCCGTAATTATATAATAGGCCACTTCTCCTCTCGGTGTTTTGGGCGGTTTCCAAGCCACCATAATTTTATCGGGTTCTTTTACGAAAGCTTTAACTTCGGTGGGAGGTGATGGAGCTACGCGAACGATACGGTTCAGTTCCTTCAATGAACTACGCTCCCGTTTGACTCAAAACTTACTATCACTGGCCGTTGTAAAGTAAACTATGGTGCTTCTAGCTCCTCTGTTCTCCGTATCAACCGTATAAGTTCTGACGAAAACGGCGTATTGCGTAAACGGTTTCAAACTGGGTACCAGTTGAACTATCTGAGGGAATCGGGGCTGTCGAGAATTTCCTCTACCAGGATTGTCTAACGATGTACCGGGCTGACCGAGGCTACTACTGGTAGAAACTGTGTCGATAATTCGCCACCTAAAATCCCCCCCAAGTCTTCGTTAGCGACAAACGGGTTAAGGAAAGGACAGTTTGCGTCGAGACTTACACGTCAGTGCCACACGCGTCGCGTCCGTCCAATATCGAGACGTTTTTGAAAGGACTGATTGATAAAAAAGTTACATTTAGACGCGAGTACTCGCGTCAACGTCAATTTTTATAGGACTTACGCTTCTTTTATATGAAGAACGTAACCCAAAAGAGAGCGTTTGTCGGGCATACTGTTTAGAAAATTATCCCAAGCGAAGACGGCGTTATTGGGTCCTATCTGGTTGATTTCTAAATTAATCGTGGCCACGTCGCCTTTATAATAAAATTATAAACGTAAAGAAGAGGCGAAGATGATGATGATGGGAAGCCAAAACAAAAATGGACCGACAACTCACAAGCAATTTTATCTCCGTTGGACAAAGGAGAAACCTCAGCTGGATCGAGTGTTTTATTAACTTTGTAAACTTTATGATAAAACTTTTCGATTTCTTGGTAACAAAGTTTCGGGTTAAAATGAAAGAATAGCTTCCCTTTTTCGATGGTGAAATTTCGACCGCGACTTTTTAAATCCCATAGATGTTGTAGGTTTTGATTATCCGAAACAGATACCGCGTACCTTAAATATAAAAAAGGAAGGACCTTCAACGTCTGACACTTGGTCAGCCAAGTGATGAACGTCACGAAGCTTACTCATTTCGGTCCAACCTGACCCCTCTAATAACTTCCAAATTTTTAAGAAAATTCAAGGATATCAAAGGAAAAGAACGAGATATTTTCAGATAATGTTTGATTTCTACGATTGTTTCCAAATTTTTCTCCAATTCCTGGATAATATTGGCTACAAATGGAATGGACTTAAGCTCTAATTTTCATTGGACACCCAGCCGAGCTAAATTACCTCCACCGTTGATTTGAATTTGCAAAGATCCGTCAATAATAGTACATCCTCTCAAAGTTTCGGCATCTCCCACATTATCTATCATAATCCCTGCGCAAACTTTCGGACATTTTTCAGTGCAAGGAATACAAACGTGTCGATCTTTGGGATCCTCCGTATAATCGGAAGGACATTCCTCGACACATTTCCCATTGTTATTCTTCATGAACGGTTTCCAGTAAGCGCGCCTGCTTACTTCTCGAAAGTTATCGGAACCATCGCCGAGTCCGTCCAGGGAATTATCATTCCTACCTCCGGACAAACTCAGGTTCCGACATTCTTGCTCGATTAAACAACGACGGTCCATAAACTAAAAGGTTACGGGGGTGATGCTGTCATTGTTCTGGCCAACACCCTGGGGTCCGGAGGTCGGTTTACTTACCTCATAGGTGCCAAATGGGCACCTTTGACTGCACCTATTTTCGTAAACTACGTGAAGACAAGCGTTGCATTGATGGGCCCCACCTGTTCCGAAGCATCCTCCTAAACATTCTTTATTGCAGCAGCGCGTAGGATCATCGTTAAAACACGAAGCGTTGTTACGAGAGCAATTGTTGTGACAAACTAACGACATTTGACACAATTTATAATCATACGAATACTCCTCCCTGGATTTCATACCAGAAAAAAGACACTCCAATTACTCCGGAAAAAGTTTCCAACAACGATTTGAGAAACTCCGAGGACATCTTACACGTGTCTCAAAGACTTCTTAGAGACACGCCAAGACGTCTCAAAGAGTTCGTACCATTAACGCAATTTAGAATGGCCAATTGCGCCTTCTAGAAACTTCTTCCAGGAACAATTCTCGTGTGAAAAAAGGCGCGTACCTTTTTGGCACGTTTTACTATTCCAACATAATCGACAGTTAATGTCTCCGCTGGTACTTCCTTGCCAACACAAGACATCCTTAGGACAATGACTCGGACAAGTGTTGGGACAAGTATCGGGGTTCTTATTATGTCGAATAACATTGTGTTCGACCTCGGCCCTGAGAATCCTGGACCAATCGATCGTTTCCAAGTAGCACAAGTTAGGATTTTTAGTGATAAAGAGGGAACCCCTCAGTATGTCCGTCAGACTTCCGAGGCCAATTTCTTGAATGTGAAACATTTCGTAGACCACGATAGCGAAGTTGTGAAAGAGTTTGTTTCCTCGGATAACGGCGAGTCTGGGAAAAAGATTGGCCAGAGACAGTAGACCCGAGACTCGATACAACAACAGATGTCCCGTGATCTCCGTTAACTTTGGAAACGACAGATTAGCAAAGTCTTGCGACTTGGCGTTTTCTATTAAAACTATGCGAAGGTATCCTTCCACCACGGTGCAGTTTTCAAGCTTGGAGAATTGATCCACCGTATTTCGAATATCAATGTTGCTACAAGCTTCATTTGAGAGTAAACACCAGAGTAAACAAAAGCGCCAAACACTGCTCCAGGAAGGATCTACCGATCAACAGGGCTACTAGCAACAATATTCTAAGGAATCAACCTCGAAAGCCAAGTGCCAACGAATACATTACAATTCCCGAACTTGTCAACGGAAGAACTTGTAATGACACGTGGAAACCGAAGTTGACCTCGATTGCAATTCCTTGGGGGGGGGGGTACTTTTTGACAAATGCGTCAGAAATAAAGTTGACGAAATTTTGAGCTAGCTGTTTTCTAATTTAGGCGACCCATTTACGAATTACCTAACTCCGATGTGTTAGTAGTGACCCTGCTAGATCACGAAATCTGTTTTTAGACTAAAGGAATGGAGCGTACCTCTTTCTTCTTCACCAGTGGCGGAGACGGGTCTGCTAGAGGCGAGAAGAGACAACCAAAGAAGAAAGAAACATTTCCAGGTTGTCTTCTTCTTCCGGCCCCAAACTGAGGCCATCATTCAGCCAGACTTAATTATTCACCGTCAACAAAAAAATCCCGTCTCAATATTTTAACCGTTAAAAAAAGAATTTGAGACAAAAAGGGAGCAAATTTTAAGGTACAGAGCTGGCAAACCTCCAAGATTAGCCAAGATCATAGATTCTGGGAAGCAGTCGCTTCAAAATCAAAATTGCCCTGCGAAAGAATGTTAAGATCGCGAGATATAAACTTTTGTAAAATGCAAAGAGACACTAAACCGCGGGTCAAACTGATTACAAATGCGTAGTAAAATATCTATAAGGATTCAAACAAAAAACTAGGAACGTTTTTCACGGTAACGGCTACCACATATAGATACATTGTACTATTAAGAAATAATTATCTTCAGAGAAAGTTCAGAAATGTGACAAAAAAAAAAAATTCTTATCTCTCTGTTTTATCACCTTGTTTGCGTGCTACATTTTGAAAACAAAACTCTTTCGCGGTCATTAGAAATGAATCACTCTTTGGAAAGGTACACGATCTATGTTCTAATATCACCATTTAAAACGCGTATTTAGAATAACATTAACCGAAAATTTGGTAAATAAAAATAATACGTAACACATTAAACAATGAGTGCAATGAGTGTTTGAGACTTACCAGCATTTCCAAGCTGCGCCAGTTGGGAAAGCGTTTAATATGCCGGGACAAGGTTCATATTCCATTAAACTATTGTTTTTAAGTCCATTCGTATTTACACAAAAGACTTGTCGAACGTTTCTTTGATAATGTAGATTAAGCTTACATAATTCCACAGTACGGAGTGTAGATATAATCCAGTGTTTCAAAGCTGGCACGTTATTTTCGTTATTATGACAGTTCAACACGAACAAGGTTAATTAGTTTAGGTTAATAGTTCGATTTTAATCAGATACGTGGCACAAGATAATTTAGAGTAGTAAAAACAAACGTTTTATTCCGTAATGGGTAAATGGTTTTGTATCGCGTGTTATTTGGTCTTGTTTGTTACGAGAGCCAAGGCTTAGGTCTCGAACGGATGCAAATTAGAATGAAGCACTCGCGGATTGACACTATTAAGAGTTCACCGTAGATCAGATTTTCGGCTTTTTCTTACTATTACGGTGGTTAGAACGAGGACCGAGGCTTAAATTTCACTTTACAACGAAGACAAGGGGCTTAATTATTCGTCGGATATCAATTAGGCCTACGAAACACAACAACAGAATCAATCATTACAACGCGCAACGATGAGTGTAAATACCACCGCGTTCCCATTGGTCGAGGAAGCTACCGCCACAAGCTGGATTCGTTCCATTGAAGAAAACGGGGTGAGAAGTTTTCTTCCCCCATCGGCTAGGGAGGGACACAATACTATCGGGGAGGGCTGAAAATATGCCCCTTCTCTAGAAAATTCTCACAAAAACAAAATTGTTTACCCCAACGAGTTCGTGATAATAACCCTCGGCCGGGGGTTTAACGTCTTAAAAAACGATCTTATTTCGAAACTGACCAGTCGAACCTCGTTCTGTGTCTATCGAACGAATCTTTATTCATTTCTCGAAAATATCGGATAATCATTTGTCTGAAAACAACAACACCTCCTCAAGGTTCCCGGACTGCGGCACTTTGGATCGGAGGGCGCAATTTTTTTTTCTAGTGACGTCAGAGGTTGTTTACAACTTTTCGGCTTCAAAGCTCACGTTGGAGAAATGGAGGGAAGGACGGCAGACTATAGGGGGGGTAAAAACGCTTCCGGATAGGGGGAGAGGGTACAGGGCGTGGGAAAAGGGTTCGCGCATGCTCCGTACGCTTCTGACGTAATATGGCGCCAAATTGAAAACAAAATTAACAAGGAAACATTTTTCGAAAACACTTTATTTATACAGCCCATTTTTCGGACTTGGTTTTGATACATTTTACAAGTCCGGTTCCTAAGAGGGCAAAGTCCTCTAAAATAGCCTCTACATCGGGCAACATGGTTGTCAAACCTTCCATACTTCCTGAATTTGGTTTTCGGCCATTGGCACTCATGACCTTGAAAGGTCGCGCTTCGAAAGCTTTAGGTTTCCAAATAACGCCGATATAATTCCCGCCAAAATTATCGTGGAAAAATATGGCGAATTGATCATACATTGCCTAAAATAAAATTATTTACAAATTAGGCCTAAAAAGGTTTACAAAATTATTAGGCTTACCTTTAAATCTCTGATGTACAAGGCAACTGTGTCGAAATTAACAACTGGCAGCACTTCATCTCCGGATCGAAGATAGTTTTCGCAACTCGGAGGTTTACAACCCACAACAGGGTTAACTGAATAACATAATTTGGGGTTTTGATCCGCGTTTAGGTGAATTATGACGTCATAAACGTCCAATGAAGGCCTGAAAATCAACTAAAACAAAAATGAAACTTCAATAATAGTAATTTAATAACTAAATAAATATTTACAGAAGTATATAATACTTCTCTTCGGGAGAAGTGTACCACCACAAAGCGGGGTAAGTGTAACGTCATTCTTCCCAACATCGGAACATTTAGAGCAAGGTTACTAAACCGAATCACATACACGATAAATAGTTCCCTCATCATTACTCTATTAGCGTTTAAATATTTAGCAAGACGCATGCGCTTGTGCATTTTGTCCCACGTCAAGACAATCAAGGTTTGTGGGATGATTGCTGGGGATTTAATGCCAAACAATTATAGAATTCACCTTACGGTGCGATGTCCATTTGAACTTAGTTTGATGAGCAGGAAAGCAAACTAAAAGGGTACCTCGCCTGGGAAGAATGACGTTACATAACTAAAGCTGCATTAAGAGGATACAGAGTGGCATCCTTCTTCTATTATCCCCTTCTGATATTTACTTTATAATCATTGTTGTCTGGACTATTTATTTGCGAGCTTAATTGATCAAAGGCCGCCTTAGCCAATAGAGTAGTTCTATGAAGAACTGGTCCTTGGGGCATTTTGGTACTCCATATTGACTTGTGTCTCTCATAAGGAGTGACGATACACATGGGAGGCAACGTGGTTCGATTTGTGGTGAACCACGTTAGGATTTCCGATAAATCATCCTCTTTTGGGGGGAAATTTTGATTAATTTAGTTCCTTCCAAGACATTGATTGAACTAAACACAAAATTACTTACTACTAAACTTATCATTCAAGTTCAATATCAAAACATTAGTTTTCCAATCGAATTTCGCCAACAACGATAAGAATCTTATAAATCCCGTCAATGTTGAACTAAATCCGATATTTAGTTACTTCGTAATTATAGTTTAAGTTAAATTAAAACGAACTTTCGACCTTTCGTACCTGGGTGGAATGAAAGGAGACGAATCTAAAAATAAATGCGCGACTAATAATTCAACAACAACTTCCGGGAACTGATAACTAAGTAACTGCGACGCGATCCATCTTTTAGCCAAACGTGAGACGGAAGAAAATAAAGGATATTGCTGTTGTAATCTATAATGGGGTTTTAATTTCAATTACAAACTAACTTGTCTTAAAGGGAGGGTGAAGTTGAAAATCAAGTGATTTTTTATCGATTCTTCTACTAATTATAAGACCAGTCTGCATAGTGAAACATTAAGGAAATACAGTTTCCGAATGATTTTAAAATTCAATTTAGGTTCAGATTTTAAGGATAATTTTAAAGAAGGACTGCCGACCAATCGCGTAACGCCCTGCCTTTTTATTAACAAAATTCTCATGGCACGTTCCGCGTTGAATGAAATTTATCACTAGATTTGATAAAATTAGGCGCGCGACGTGACAATCATGGCGTGAGACATGGAGCGTGCCACGAGAATTTTGTTAACAAAAAGGCAGGGCGTTACGCGATTGGTCGGCAGTCCTTGTTTAAAATTGTCCTTAAAATCTGAACCTAATTTGAATTTTAAAATCATTCGGAATTGGTATTTCCTGAATGTTTCACTATGCAGACTGGTCTTATAATTGGTAGAAAAATCGATAAAAATCACTTGATTTTCTACTTCACCCTCCCTTTAAAGAGGTTTGAAAGTATCTTACCCGTGAAGAGCGCTCGTTAATTGAGGTAAAGATTCGGTTTTGTATTCCAATTCTAAAGATTCCTCGGTAACTCTATTTTTAATCATTCCATCCGGAGTTTTGTATTGACGCATTAAGTTGATTTCTTTGCGGCAAGCGATAACCAATCTAAAGACGAATCCGTCCTAAAAACAAAATTTATAATATTATAAACAAACTAGATTAAATTAAATAAATATCGGTTTTAAAAACGTACCTTAACAACATCAACGTGCGTTGGATAGACGTTTGTAGTTAAATAATATTGGCCTGAAAGTAATTCCGCCAATTTGACGTAAAACGCCGCCTTGACGCGCAGTAAAGCATCCAGATCTTCCGGCCATTTACCGCTGTTTTCCATTTGAATTATTACATCATTGCAGGCGACAAAAGGGGGACACTTTGAATTATCTTTATTGACTAACGCGCAACGATTTTGCGTTAAATTTGACCTAAAATTTGTTGGCAATGATGGAAAAACCTACAACAAACGAAAGATAATATTTAATATTAAAGTACTTGGGGTAATATTTCTACTTTTAATTACCTCCGCGTATCTAAAAACGGGGGAAATTCCTTGAATTCCGCTGATGGGTAATGGAAGACTATCCAACTTCCTTAACTGTTTGGATAAGGAATCGAAACTTCTTATAACAGCTAAGGAAGCTTCCTCCCCGGTTCCGTACGCCTGCATTTCTTTAGGTAAACGAATATTAGCTACAGAAAGCAAAGAATCCAACTGGGAGTTTGTGAATTTTATCGTTGTTACTTTCAAAAACCTAATGATTTATAATTATATATTATATATTAAAAGATGATTGTGAAATAAAAACATAATGGTGATAAAATTTCGAGGTGGCACCTTTGTAATAAATATTTCACAATTTGTTCGGTAACTCCGCGTTGAGCCGCCAGACAATCGGCTGGCCATAAAACGGCTTCGCAAATGGTTCCATCTTGGAAGCGTCTCAAATCGGCTTTATCCCCCCAAAATGTTCGAAATTCCGAAGCTTCCGCGGTATTGGCTTGAGGGCCTTTTTCTAAAATACCATTTGAATATTCCTGATTCAATAAAACTCCAAAAGTAACAGTCGAGTTGCAATTTGGAGCTTTTTCATTGATTTTCCACTGTTTGAAAAAGTGGAATAATTAAAAAGCGCGAACTAACTTTAATTAAACCAGAAGTGAGATGAGACTAGAAGTACTGAGCTAACCAAATTGTTCACTAGGCGAAAGTGAATATTCTTGATAACACACCAACGGTTGGCCCTCTAGTGGCGGTTTCAGAATTTCCCCTCCAAAACGTGAGACGCTCGCGGTGGTAGACGGCTGAACTAGATTCAAGCACCCGCGTCCGTGTTTCGCCGCTTTAGGTTGAGGGGAAGGGGGTAGGAAATGTTTTTGGAACTCGACCAATTTTTCTCTCTCTAGCGTAGGCGCCATTGAAGCGGCGTAAAATCCTCAAATTTGTTCACTAATGCCAGGATCTATTACCAATGCTAGAGCCCTTCACTTCTAGTCTCATCTCACTTCTGATTAAACTACCGTTAAAAATACCTTAACGGCATCGGGAGGTTTAGGAGTGATTAAAAGAGCCCTTTGTCCAAGTCCGCGCTTTAGAATATCATATATTTTAACAGATACTGTTGGTTTAGAACTACCGGAGTAGTTAAGTAATTCCTTTTTAAGCTGCTGATCGCTTATAACCTTTTTCCAATCGTGTTTATCTTTAATACTATTAAATTTAAATGATCCTTAAGTTATTATACAAACTTCAAACCTTAATTTAACAAAGTACTAACTGAATTAAAGTGTCAAATTTCACGTGAAAGGGAACTGGAGTCATAAATAAAGCGTCAAAACTATTTGTCGAGTTAGAATTCAAGAGACGCGTTGATAAATTAGCTTCGTGTTTAAGCTGAAAAATTTGTTTTAAATCTTTTATAGTTTTCCTAGACGCGAGAGGTAACCTTTTCGCTTACATTCAAGTAATTTCCTTCACTCATATTTCCGCAAAGATTGTAATAACCCGTTGGATCAATGAAAACAACTTCGAAAGCGTCGTGAAAATCTTTCAAAGTTGGACAATTCGCGTCATTATTTTCTTCTTCGTTAAATAAAAGGCCTTCTTCATTCCATTTTGACTGAGCTGTATAACAAGTTTCATTTAAGTACACTATGTTAATCGCGCTAATGCGTGTAACATACACAAAGCGACAAGTACACTTCTAAGTACTTGATAACTGCTCATAAGTTTAAATATCTTTCGATTTTTAATCAAATACGAAATCAAAAGCATCAAGGCAAAATTGTTAAAGCTCTGCAATGCAAATAATTATTCAAAATTAACTATGAAATTATATATGGGATGACTTAAAATTAAAATTTACAATCGAGAGGTTTCTTTGATGCAACCAAACTTTAAGTAACAAAATTCCATCGCGAATTCCGTCAGAATCTTCAAAATCATTTTTAAAATGTTCCGTCAGTTCTTGAAGAGTCAGATCTTTTAGGATACTTAGGTTATAATGCGGAGTTGGCGATGTTTCTATAACATTTATCTTAATCAAGAAACTAATCTGAATTAATGATGAATCAATATAATTTTACCGGGAATATCGTCATCTGTTTTGCCATAAAACCATGATGGTCTTATATTATTACGTTGGGGTATAAAACGATTAAGCTTGAAACACGCGGACGCGGGAACGGGAATTAGTTGCGCGTGGAAATGTTTTCCAGCTTTTCCATTTGGTTTTAGACACAAAGTTGGTCTGTTTTCATCACCATCAATGTAATTGTAGCTCATTTCCTCAATTAACTCATTATTTTTCAAATATCCTGCTATGTAAGTTAGATATTGCGCCCGTTTAAGAAGATAACGGTGGTTTAAAGAGTCGCCATGCTGCCAACATTCCTTAGGGACTTCTAGGATTACGTCAACCTTTACGTTTGGCCCCAAAGAAGTTTCCAATTGGTATGATACGCCAACTTCAACATTGGTTGGCGGAACAAATTTAAAAACGCCATTAAATTCTAAATGATTCTCCCCTAATCTTAATGGTACATGTGTTTCTAAATCTGAACTCCATTTGACATCATTTATCTGAAACGTTTCTGATTGTGGGATATTTGCGAGCGCGTCTTTAAAGTTTAAAAGCCATTTATTAAAGTGCGATTTCCATTTCGGTTTAAGTTTAACTTCTTTCAAAAGTTCAGTTGTCTAAAACATTAAACAAATTAGGATCCGGTGTGTTTGATTAAAACAAGTTAATTAGTTTAATTATAAACCTGTAATTTAAATAAACTGGAATGGAAGAGAGTTTCTGCTTCATTTAAATTGTTTAATTCTTCGGCTGTTGGTTGTTTATATAATTTTCTCGAGTTTAATTTCGGTTTTTTCCGAGAACGTTTTACACCTTGATGACGTTCTGCAGGATTTTCATCAATATTCTCTGGTTCGGAGCCCTGTGAACATTTATCAAACACAAATCCCCCAATGCCAAAGTTAATTTCTCAAATGGCATTAACCAAATTCCCAATTAAACCACTTTATCACGAAAATCGCCACAAACTCAATTATATTCAACCCACCACGTGTTCCCCACAAAATTTTAAAAACCCGCATATTTTGACCAAGGCTTAACACTAACCTCTGTTCCTGAACTTTCTACCGATTCCTCATTTAAATCCTCAGTCTTTTTCGATTGTTTCCTCTTCATGGTACTTTAATTGATAATAATTAACTTAATTTTTGTTAATATTTACGCAATTATAGGTTTAAAACGCGAGAAACGCAAAGGTAGTTCGACGTCAGACCAGGCGATGGATAAAAGGGTCTGATTGGTTGTCATTGACACTCATAGGAGGGGGGAGAAGAAATTGCGGGAATTTCAAAACAATGGTTGAGACGAAAACAACTGCAAAGTTAACAAATACAATTTGAACGCGTAACAATTTTTTTTAAGATAAAGGCACAAACAACAGTTTAATCTTCACGATGAAACTTTTCTATTTACAAAATAATTATGTAAATACTTTACAGAACATGATAGGAATTCTCAAGTTATATTTTCTCTTAAAAAAAAAAAAAGAAAAAATGCGATTAAATAAAAGCGAAATAATTTTTACTTCATCGAAAAACTTACGTTGACTTAAAAAATAAGATATTATAACTAAAACAAATCGTCGCAAACGAAATAAGACTAAACTAAAAAAAATAATACGAGGCTTACAACAAATAAAGAGAAACCTAACTAAGTAACAGAACCTCGAGGGAGCGCGATCACCAAGATATATTCTTTTTCTTATAATTTAAAACATTTAATTGGTTCGTTAACTAACGCTTTAAATAAAAAAAAATTAACTAAACAACTCTGAACGAAATTAGTTTCGTTTGTTTGTTTTCCAAGACTATTATATATATTTGTACGTATTTATACGTAGTATGATACAGTTTTTGATCCTAATACAATAAAATTTATGCAAAAAGGGATTTTATCATTTATTTTTTTTTTTTTTTTGGTTAATTTCCTTCATGACGTCAAATTCATTTCGTATTAAATTTTAGTACGTTTTGTTAGTGTTGAGCCTGGTTGGCACACGCGTGTTAAAAGTTTAATTTTGGTTTTCAATTATCTCCAGCCACGCTAAAGTCTAATCTGGACTTTTTAGCGGGGGAAATCAAGGATTCGTCGCCGTAATTGTTTTCCCTCATGTGTTTGTCTTTGTGTTGAAACATATACGTTAGATGCGGTAAAAAGCTTTGTAAATCCGAAATGGCTAATAGAACATCGCCGTTCGAAGACATCCCTTGACAACTTAAAGTTAGATAGTGCAATCTGAAAGACGGGAAGGAAGCGTTTTAGAAACGGGAATGATATAGTCGCGAGTTAGAGGACGTAGTAAAGGGGGTTTGCTTGAAAATGTAAAAGGGTAATTACCCCGTTCCATTATAGAGTTGTACGCCCAAGACGTTTTTGAGCGCGAAATGACAGTTCTGTAGGGAATTATGTGTGGGGAAGAAAGTCTTCTGAACGAGGGATAAGGCAGTCACCATAATCGACTGATATTTATAGGGCTCTAGATTGGTGGCCGAAATGACTCTTCCGTCCACTTCCAAGCGTTGCAATAAATGAGGAGGGACCATCTGGTGGTGGTGAGACTGTCCCAAACTACCGCTTCCGGATAAAATCCCGTTACCAACCAGCTTTCGGGAATCGGGGGAAGGCGGAGGACTACATAGATCAATGTACTCGCTCTGCAGGGCGGTGTGGTGAGCCAAGGTGCCCTCTAAAAGGCCCAGCGGCAAGGAAGTAGAGACGGGAGTCGGGGTCGTCGAAGCTTGTAAGGGAGACGATTGCGGCGGAGTCGGGTAATGATGTGGTGGTATCACTAAACTGCCCGCGTTCATTTTCCGACAAGCGTCTTCGGTGCTCGCGTACCGACCGAGTTGTAGATTCTTCAGGGATGTTAAAGACGTCATTCCATTTGGGAAACCGATGAAGCCGTCGGGTAAGCCGGAAAAATTATGGAAAGCCGACGTTTCTCCGTTGGAAATTAAGTTACTCGCGGCGCTAGCGGCTTTCCTATGAGAGTCTAGTAGCGCGGACGACGCGTTCGATTGGAGAGGAGGCGGTGGCCGACTTAAGCTTTCCAAAGAGGAGGATGACGCCATCGCGCTTTGACTGGAATTTATTAATTGTCGACCGGCCCTAATCAAGGGAGGTGGTCGCGGGAATAAATTATTGTTGTTCTGACCGGGGTAGTAATTGTTTTTAATCGCGGACGCGCTATTTCGATTGGAGGAAACTTTGGCCATGGGTGGCGGCTCCATGTACCGGCTACTCGCGAAATCCGGTAGAGTTTCGTTCATTTTTCCGGCGCTACTACAAGCGGCCGTTACACCGCTCATCCTGAGACCCTCGGGAAGAACGGCGGAGTTCCAATAACTGGCGGGGGCCGCGCGCGTCGAGGAGATTTTTGGTGAAACTAATTGCTTGCCGAGCGCGGCCATGTTCTTGGCGGATTGTTGTTGTTGAGACCACGCGTCGGATGATCCCGAAATTGGTTGATTGGCCAAGGATAAAGGTTTCTCTTCTATATCAACGATTTTGCCACTCATGAGATCTTGCAGTTCCTCAACGGGGTATAACGTGGATCCGGTTTTAATTTTAAGCGTATCCAGTCCCGTGACGTGACAAATAAATTTCAAATAGGCGACGTCCCAGTCTTCCATGGGCGACGAAGACTTGGAGACGAACATGCCTTCCGAGAGGAAAGCTTCGGGAACCAGTTTCGTCCCTTTATTCACCAGATAGGGGCTGAGTATCTTGCCATTAATTTGGAGTATCCCGCATTTCCCTCTGTATCGTTCTGATCTGGAAGTTCTTTCGGGGAAAAGTTTGGCTTTGCACACCTCTAGGTAAGCTTCGAATTTGATGGCGTCCGTCACGGAGACAACGACGTCTTTGATAGTTATGTGGGCCAACCCAAAACGATGATCGCTGTGAAAATCGTTGATTTCGTTCAAGAGTTTCGCCTCATTTTCCGTCACGTAATAACTTTTAATGTTCGTCGAAGTAAAAACGTGCCATGGTAACAGTTTTGTGTATTTGGATATAATCTCGCTTTCGACGATACGGACGGCCACGAATTTTTCCTCGCCGCGCAGGATAAAGGGCAGATTATTGTCCCCGATAACCACCCATCCAAATTTCCCCATGATACTGGAAAAGTCAATTTCTGCGGATTCATCTGGGACAGGGGGAGGCGCTTTGTTCTGGGATATGACGGTAGGGGTGGTGGTGGCATTTTGATTGACGGGCGTCCCTGTTTTATTATTGTTTGAGCTCGACTGAATCACTTTCGCGGGTTCGGATCGGGAAGAAGGTTCGTGGTTGTCCGTTTTTTCCTTTTTGACTTTAACTTGTTTATCCGCGCTTTCATCAGTGCTGGTCGTCGTGTCTGGGAGCTTTTCTACTTGAACTCTGGGAGTCCTTTTCAGGTACTTGAGCAGAAGATTTTCGGCCATCTTATTTCCATTTTACTATCGCCACCAGCACACTAGATTTACTTCTACTTGGCTGACACTATTTTGGTTCAACATTGACCCAAATTGACTTTCCATGGTAACTAAAACCCTGAGGAGGACGTTATAATTTCCTATTATCTAACCGAACAGTAAATGAAAATGCACTCCTAAAATGTAACATAAAAACAAGACCTGAAACCGTTTTCAAGGTCTAGTTAGGTCAGAAGTTAACTTGGTAGCATTCTAACAGTTTTTGGACCATCAAAGGTTATTTTCAATGTCAAATTATTAAAAACGCCCTAAAATCTTTGCCCTTTCATTTCTACAATTTAAAAAACGCTAAAGGCAATAACAGTGATGCTATTTGACAGGTATTGTTTTCTGGAGCTTTGAAATTAAAGTAAACACTCTTCCTTCCATGCAAACTAGTAATTTACTACCTATATATTTTATAATACATAATGGAACTCGGAACAACAAGTACTTCATTACTAAGCTTTTCAAGGGCACGCATATTTGTTAGTTCATTCATAAAACCATGATAAAACCCACTGTAACTATACTTAACGAAGCACTGGAGTACAACTCCTTAAATAGAACCATGCAAACTAGTAATTTACTACCTATATATTTTATAATATATAATGGAACTCGGAACTACAAGTACATCATTACTAAGCTTTTCAAGGGCACGCATATTTGTTAGTTCAATCATAAAACCATGATAAAACCCACTGTAACTATACTTAACGAAGCAGTGTAGTACAACTCCTTAAATAGAACCTAAGAATGGCTTCAATGTTGAGACTTATTATCTTACATATTCGTAGAAACTTTAATTTTTGTTTTTATATTTAAACTGCACTAAGTTCGGATTAATTATACATTTAAATTCCATTAAGCTAGGATTAATTATGACATTTATATAGTGTTCAGGATGGCAAATATTGATATTCAATTATCCATAATTGATTTATCAGCAACAAACGAAACAAAATTTTTAAGAAATCATCGGGGTCTTTTAGGGGATTTGATTAAATGTTTAATTAACTTTTAAAGTGACTTAAACATTAGGCCGAGCTTAAACGAAATACTGAAGCCTAGGCTTAAAAAGAAGCCAAATGTTTATCAATTTTATCTATTTTTGACGTGCTTATTCAAGCAGCTAAGCCTTGGTTTTGTATACAAAGTCGTAGGCTAAGCTAAGCCTAATACGAAGCTTCCTTCTTCCGTGCCCCGAATTAATTATTATTACGAATTTTAAGGGAAATAAACTTACCGAAACGTTAGATGAAATTCTTATATCCCTAAATCGTCATTAAACGCACTACTAAATTGAAATTAAACTCAATTTAAACCTAACAAAACCCGCCTAAACGAATCCCAGTTCATGTAATTTTTCTTTATATTAATTTTTTAGGCTTACGATTCAAGAAGCCGCATTTTTGAGCCAATAGAAGGCGCTGATTTGCCCAGTTTGATTCAGTTCACTTCATTCAGTGGCTTGGTTTCTGTTTGGCGGGATTTTTTGAGTCCAGACTTTAAAAGAAATAGACCAAACCTTCATCAATGGTATTTTATTGACGTAAAACACAAAATTACAAAATAAAATATCATAAAATGATAAAAATGACAGAAATACATGAAGTTTATGAACAAATTTGTCCAAAAAATAAAATAAATTAGGCCTTTGTCTTTAATGCCTGTAAAAATGTATTTACACAAATAGGCTTATTACAAAATGGTAGTTGGTGGTGTTGGAACTTGAATGGGAATAATGGGAGGTTCCCCTTCAATCCAATGAATTAATTTATGCTCTTCCAGTTGAGAAGCTTGGAAATGATCATTCAATAAGAGTTGAGAAAAACTGCTATGAGTTTTAACAGCTTCCTGCTCTCTCATGGGATCATTAAACAAACGATAAAGATCCTTCAAAAGAGCAGAGGCCCATAACTGAACGTGAACATCGGGGATTTTACTAGCTAGTTGCATGGCTGGGGTCACCATGTTCATACTTTCCTGCAAAAATAATTGCAAACAAAAACAAAATCTCCATTTAACCTAAAAATAAAACATTATTAATTAACTCGTAATTAAGTTTAATTACACGGCTATTTCCCAAAGAGAAAAATATATGACCAAGAAGGACCAAAGAACAAGAAGTTAATCTATTTAGATCCTCAGCATTGGCCATCTTTAAAGTTTCTCTTAGATAACGTCTATTAAATTAATTAAAGTGGATTTAATTAATTGATCTAAATTACTAATTACACTTAAGGATTATTAATTAATTATTTACTAACTTCGCGTCATTATATCTGGCTTGAAAAAAGGCATTTAAGCCGTGAACATAATAAGCTCCAGCTCTCAAACTATGAGAGGAAGAAGGTAAAACTTCGGGATTTAGACGTAACAACAAATCACCCAATTCTTTATCTCTTTTGCTCCTTAAATAAACAATGGCTAAATTCAAACTGCCCAGAATCCAAAGCTCAGTCGATGTACTGCTCTGTAATTAAATTAAATTAAAGTATTAAATAAAATAAAAGTCTTTAAAAAGGGGGTTTGGTGGCTGTCTTCTACCAGAAGTGAGATGAGACTAGAAGTACTGAGCTAACGAAATTCTTCACTGGGCGAAAGTGAATATTCTTGATAAGACACCAACGGTTGGCCCTCTGGTAGCGGTTTCAGAATTTCCCCCTCCAAAACGTGAGACGCTCGTGGTGGTAGACGGCCGGACTAGATTCCAGCACCCGCGTCCGTGTTTCGCCGCTTTAGGTTGAGGGGAAGGGGGTAAGAAATGTTTTTGGAACTCGGCCAATAGACCCTTAAAGAAAATCGTTCAAATTTTCCAACCGTCTTTTGAGGATTGACAGAGAATTCTGGGTAATCAGTATATTAATCTGATTGGTTTAGACGGCTATGGGCCGATTTTGCGCAGTAGTGGTAAGGAAGTGTACTTTAAAAATTAAATGGCGGAACTTGGGAACTGAAGTTTCAGGTGAAAGTGATTTAGGAACTGTTTTAGAGCAGATTTCGCTTTACACAAGCTCACAACGTAATTACCTTGTTGTTTTTCGCAATTAAGTCTCAAATCGTAGAAAGGTAAGGAGATTTCCAAAGCTTGTCATTGAAATTACACAGTTTTAGATTTAGGCAAAGGCTTAGTAAAGTTTTTATAATTTATTCAACGAAACCTTTCGCCACTAGATGGCGTTGGTACTCTATTTGAAAAAATCCCGACTCGGCGATATAAGGTATCCAGCTTGTTTATTTTATTTAAGGGTCTATTTTTTTCTCTCTAGCGTAGGCCCGATTGAAGCGGCGTAAAATCCTCAAATTTGTTCACTAGTGCCAGGTTCTACTATCAATGCTAGAGCCCTTCACTTCTAGTCTCATCTCACTTCTGATTCTACTCATCTTACTCTCAAAACAGCTCCAAACTGAGCCTCAGCTGCCTCCATACAATTCATAGACATGGCGTAAAGACCCAAAAGCGCGTGTAATTGGGGACTATGACGCGCTAACAGGCGAGGTTCTTGCCTACAAATTTGTAAAGCTTGAGAGGCTTCCCTGATAGCCAAGGATTTGTTTCCCATAACGAGACGACACATGGCAATGTGCTCCAATAATAACAGTTGAAATGATGATAAAATTGGATGAGTATCCAACACTGAAATAAAATAATTAATATTTTTTTTATAATTAAAGAGATGGTGAGTGAGGGAAACTCTATACTTTTTAACTTTTCAATTTGCATTAATGCTTTTTCCGTATATTTTTGAGCCTGGAATAAGAAAATAGTTTGAATTATTTGTAGCAGAATTGTGTGGGCATTTTTTTTCCATGTACTTTGTCCATGTATCCAGCTTGCATTGAATGAAGAACAGTTACCTGATGTAATTAAAATTAAATCATTAGTAATTAAGATTAATTAATAAGTTTAAAGGGAGGGTGAAGTGAAAAATCAAGTGATTTTTTATCGATTCTTCTACTAATTATAAGACCATTCTGCATAGTGAAACATTCAGGAAATACCAGTTCCGAATGATTTTTAAATTCAAATTAGGTTCACATTTTAAGGATAATTTTAAACAAGGACTGCCGACCAATCGCGTAACGCCCTGCCTTTTTATTAACAAAATTCTCGTGGCACGTTCTGTGTTGAATGAAATTTATCACGAGATTTCATAAAATTAGGCGCGTGACGTGACAATCGTGGCGCGAGACATGGAGCGTGCCACGAGAATTTTGTTATCAAAAAGGCAGTGCGTTACGCGATTGGTCGGCAGTCCTTGTTTAAAATTGTCCTTAAAATCTGAACCCAATTTGAATTTTAAAATCATTCGGAAGTATTTCCTGAATGTTTCACTATGCAGAATGGTCTTATAATTAGTAGAAGAATCGATAAAAAATCACTTGATTTTCTACTTCACCCTCCCTTTAATTACAATAATTTATCATACCAAATAAACCAGAACACACATATGTTCTTTAGGCATCCATTGAAACATGTCTCCGGCATTTGTAGGCAAAATCTCTATTTTAAAATAAATAAATAATTAATTAATTTAAATTAAAATACATGATAAAGTGATAAGAATAACATGAAATATGTTAAAAAGTCTAACCATCTTCAACATGCATGGAGGTTATGGTTTGAATTCCTTGTTGAAGTTGTTTCAAACAAGGTTTAACACTTTTAACCTTAAAAAATGAGTTTGAAATTAATTAAGTTTATATTTAATTTATGTATTTAATTTTTATAATTACTTGTCCTGCTGTTAAATAATGGCACACTTGTAAAACCAAGAAGAAAACTTTTAGGGCTTCTTTCTGAGTGGTACCACCTTGCCAAGCTTCCACTAATTGACCAGCTAAGGTTAAAACTTGATGGACTTCTTGGAGTTTACGGTCAATCATTAAAAGCTGTAATTTATTTAAGGAATTAGACAAATTTTCAATGTTTAAACTCTACTATAAATATCTAATTACCATTCCTTTGCACAATAAGAATAATATGCGAGTGTAATGGGCCCCTGATAAAAAGGCATACTCGGCACCAACTCTTAATGCACTACAGGCTGAGATAAAGTCACATTCTTTAGCATAAATGTGCTGGAAATCATGTTTTTTTTTTTTTTAATTTTCATTGTTTTAAACATGGATAAAGAATGCGCGTGAGGAAATTTGTTTTCACGCTATAGGATAGGCAACTCCCTATCTCGAACGACAGCCTATTCTGTGTATACTCTGTAACAACATCGGTTGTCAGCACGCGTAAAGCTAGGTCTCTATGTAATCTAGCCTCGCGCGTGCTGACAAGAGACAAAAAACTTCAGGATCTTCAGGATTTAAAATATCCGCGAGTTTTTTTAGCTCGAATGCACGGACCTCTAGGCCTTAGTTTCAAATACTGTGAAATTGCCTACAGCCTACTACACGTATTTGAAACTAAGGCCTAGAGGTCCGTGCACTGAGCTAAAAAAACTCGCGGATATTTTAAATCCTGAAGATCCTGAAGTTTTATGTCTCTTGACTACACGTATTTGAAACTAAGGCCTAGAGGTCCGTGCACTCGAGCTAAAAAAACTCGCGGATATTTTAAATCCTGAAGATCCTGAAGTTTTATGTCTCTTGACAGCACGTAAAAACCTAGGTTACATAGAGAAACAGGATTTAAAATTGTTTAAAATATCCTGAAGTTTTTTGACTCTTGTCAGCACGCGCAAGGCTAGATTACATAGAGACCTAGCTTTGCGCGTGCTGACAACCGATGTTGTAACAGAGTATATACAGAATAAGCTGTCGTTCGAGATAGGGAGTTGCCTATCCTACAGCGTGAAAACAAATTTCCGCACGCGCATTCTTTATCCATGGTTTTAAACTTGTGTTTAAAGTAGGTAAGCTTACAGCAAGCTGAAATAAAAGCCGGCAATGCCAAAACACCGAAGTTCTTTGAGATATTTCCACAGCTTTACGTAAAAGTTGTTTGGCATGGTTTGATTGATTCTATTTTGAAATTTAACAATTATAGGTACACCTTAAAACAATGCTCTAAATTGCGTTTAGTACATTTTTTTCGTAAATTTCGGATAATACGCTAGCAGACTCAAACTTGATGTCTTCAAAACCTACCATATCCATCTGAGTAACGTTTAAAAAACTAAGGATAACAACCTAACGCCATGGATAAAGAATGCGCGTGAGGAAATTTGTTTTCACGCTATAGGATCGGCAACTCCCTATCTCGGACGACGGCTTATTCTGTATATACTCTGTTACAACATCGGTTGTCAGCACGCGCAAAACTATTTCTCTATGTAACTTAGCTTTGTACGTGCTGTCAAGAGACTTAAAACTTCAGGATCTTCAGGAAATCGTTTAAAATATCCTGAAGTTTTTTGTCTCTTGTCAGCACGCGCAAGGCTAGGTTACATAGAGAAATAGCTTTGCGCGTGCTGACAACCGATGTTGTAACAGAATATATACAGAATAAGCTGTCGCCCGAGATAGGGAGTTGCCTATCCTTTAGAGTGAAAACAAATTTCCTCACGCGCATTCTTTATCCATGCTAAGACAATAGAGAGGTATAGAAGAATATAACAAAAGGATACGTTTTGTGATAAAAACCACTGAAATTTAAATGATTTAAGTAAATTAAAGGGTCTTAATTAGCTTATTTAAAGCAAACTTACCGCTTTTTCTAGATGGGATTGAGCCAAATCCGTGTTTTTAGTGTATTGTAGTAAGATGTTACCAAGTTGTAAATGCGTTTTGGCTTCGATTCTTTGCGGAGGTTTTAAATTAAATATCGCCGCTAAACATTGAACGCAACATCTTATATTCGGTGGACTCATTGTTCTAAATTCTTCCGCTAAACCTAATAATGCTAAATAGCAAGAATCCTGGTTCGTGGGAATCACCGCCATTTTCGCGTCAATGGAATTAAATGACCGTTGTTGTTGTTGTTTACTATTTCGTTGCCTACGTTAATCAAGGCCTGTGCGCGGCGCCGATTTTTATTTTTATTTTGGCAATTTAAGTTGCCAAATTCTCTCACCTGAGGCGCTATTAACTGGACTTAAATAATTTGAAACGTTGCCTACGTTAATCAAGGCCTGTGCGCGGTAGCTTCGAAGGGGGGGGCGACTTTTAAGAAACGCGACTTCTTATTTTCTCCCTATTTTACCGCGAGATTTCATTAATAGCTGGACCCATGAACGCTGGATCTCTAAAGATCCAGCGTTCATGCTGGACCGAAACGCGCGTGAAAATGAGTATTTAAAATTCCAAGCGCGAGAAAATGAACATTTACAATTTTTTTGGTCCAGCTATTAGCGCCTCAGGTCCAGCTAATAGCGCCTATCAATGAAATCTCGCGGTAAAATAGGGAGAAAATAATAAGTCTCGTTTCTTAAAAGTCGCCCCCTTCGAAGCCACCGCGCACAGGCCTTGATTAACGTAGGCAACGACTATTTTTATTTCCGCTAAGCCTTGGCTCATTGTGACGTCACCCAACTTATAACGGCCAACTTTATTTCCCTCCAAAAGCTTTAGTCGCCGTGGAAACCATAGTAATGGCACCTCCCCGCCTTATTACTCTTAAAGCCTACCTGGGTGATTCTATGGGATGCCACGACTATATAAAATAAGTTCTTCAACTTTTTTTTTCACTTATTTTTATTTTGTAACCAAATTTATAAAGTATTTTTGGTATAAAAATATTTGTTTGTATAAAACCCATCCCATAACAATACATACTAAAATTTAACAGTATTATTATTATTTTTAAAATTAAATCAAATTCTTGATTAAATGTTTAATTGGTTGTAAAGTTTCATTAAGTTCGTCTATTTGGCCATTATTTTTGATGACGAAATCCCAATCAGTCACTTCATCCAAGCCACATTCTGATTCAGCATCATCTATACCTAAAGTATCCTTTCTTTTAACTATCACTTAATACTCCTGGGTAAATTTAACTTACTGCGAGTAAATTGGAAGCCCCGGGATTTTCGAGTTTCCAGAGAAGCCTCAACTCGAACCGTTTTTGTAACCAAATGATAGAACTCTTTAAAAAACTTCAAATCAGTTTTTCTTCTAGCATCACTAACAATCCAAATAGAAGATTCTTTGGCAAAACGCTCGTTTTGAAGCACAGCGTGTTTACAAAAATAAAAAGGATCTATTTTTCTTCGATCTTCGCCCCATTTAATCATATCTTCCCGGAATGTTTCTTTGTAACTACTAGAATCTAAAAGTTGAGCGTAATTCAGGCCTTTCTCCTAAGAGTTTAAAATGTTACACAGAATTCAAACCACTCTAAACATTTTACTGACAAGGATAAGACTTACAAAAGCGTAACGTTCTTTTAAAGGCCCCGATAAGCGTATAATACATATAGAATTAAACCTTAATTACACGTAACAATTAGACATTTAATTTAATGGAACTGGGGGGCGGGGCAGCTTGATAGGCCAAGGCTTAAGTATACTCACTCATTTTTTAACATCTCGCATAGGTAATCTTTCCCGGATTTTCTTTTACCACTAAAAACTAATATTAATTTCGGTTGAGAAAAAGTGCTTCGACATTGTAAATTAATATTTTTTGAAGAGTTTTGTTCCATAATTAAAATTTGGATTAAATAACTCTTTCAATCGGACGGGACTTTGAGGCTTGACTATCTAGCAGACAGTTGCTAGAGCTTCGCGAATCGAAATTTGTCAAAAATATAAATACTGGGTACGTTTCATTATTACTCCTAGCTGCATTTGTTTTTTCACGAAGTGTCGGCTGCTTGTTCCAATTAAGCCTTTGGGGCTTTTCCTTGACATTGTTTTCGTGACGTTAATTAGTTTTAATTATATTAATTAGTTTAAATTTGTATTAATGACAAAAAAGAAAGGAGACCAAATGCAAGGAAACGTACCAGACGATCCTAGCACTAGTACGAGTCATGGACAAGAAAATGGTACATAATATTGGCATTAGACTAACCCATATCTAAAGGAAGGAACACTAATTGACAATTAATTAGCTAATTATATTAATTACTATCAGATATTTTACACAAGAAGCACAAAAAGCATAAACATAAAAAACACAAGAAAAAACGGGGTACTGATCAGGAGGAAGAAGGTTCGGGTTGTGGAAGTCCAGGGACTTCCTCGGAAGGTGCCAAACCAGCTTTGAAACTTAAAATTCGTATTGGGGGACAAACATTAGGAGAAAAAAGCGTTATAAAGTCTGAAATTCCAGAAGCTAATAGCGATGAATCAACTAAGGGTGGGTATTTTCATTCCCCCATCAGAAGTGAGATGAGACTAGAAGTATTGAGCTAACCAAATTCTTCACTTGGCGAACGTGAATATTCTTGATAACACACCAACGTTTGGCCCTCTGGTGGCGGTTTCAGAATTTCCCCTCCAAAACGTGAGACGCTCGCGGCGGTAGACGGCCGAACTAGATTCAAGGAGCCGCGTCCGTGTTTCGCGGCTTTAGGTTGAGGGGAAGGGGGTAGGAAATTTTTTTTGGAACTAGACCAATTTTTTTCTCTCTAGCGTAGGCGCGATTGAAGCGGCATAAAATCCTCAAATTTGTTCACTAGTGCCAGGATCTACTATCAATGCTAGAGCCCTTCACTTCTAGTCTCATCTCACTTCTGCCCCCATACAATATTTAGTAAAATAATAATTAAAAATACCCTTTAAAACATAAGATGATAATTCCAATGAAAGTGATATTGATGAGGAAGAAGCTTGGTTAGTCGCTTTAGAATCGGGACGTTTAGAGGAGGTTGATGAAGAACTTAAAAAAATGAAAGACCCCAATCTAATGACTGCTAGACAAAGAGCATTATTGGAAAGCAAAAGTCAAAAAGAAAAAGAAGAGCTAATACCAACACCCTGTATGTAATTAAGGACGTGAAATAATTAATTAATTAGCGCCTTAATTAAACTGGATAATTTATTTACAATAATAAAAACAAAAGCTCCTCAATATCCCCAAAATGAAATGACAGAGGAAATGATTCAACGGAGACTCGTTAGAGCTAAAAAACGTAAACAACAAGCTGATGAAAAACGGGAAAAAGATAAAAAACAAACGATAGAACGCCTACTTAAGAAAACTGACGCTAAAGTGAAGGGAACTAAAAAAGCGACTAAGAAGGTTTCACAGCCTAAAATAGCTTACATTACAAATCAAACAACGGCCATGGTTTGTCTTCCATCCGGTTACCAATACCCATTAATGCCACAACCACCACCTGTGTAAGAATTTTAATCAAGAGTCATTACCAAGCTTCAAAATTTAACCTAAAACTAAATTTTATTTTCTTTAAAATTTAAAAGTGTTCCGGAGAAGGTTCTCTGCGGTGCTGAAGGTTGTAGCAACGTTAAAAAATATTCCTGTTCTAGAACAGGGACACCATTGTGTAGTTTAGCTTGTTACAAAAAAAACTTACAAATTTTAGCAAATCTCCCTTTACAAGCTCTCTAAAACACAAATAAACAAACTGATTTTTAAACAATGTAAATATTTGTACAAATAAAACTGAAAATTTTGATATTATTCAATTGAATTTATTTTTTTTTATGGGAGGGGTTCAGTATCTAAACATAACGCGGAGTCTTGTTTATATTCCTTCAATAAATAATTACGACGGAAGGACCGGGGGGGGGGGGTTCGAATGAAAGTTTTAAGTGTGGGTAGCCAGTTATTTTAATTATTATAATTGAGCTTAGTATATGGAACGGAAATTCTATAGAAGAGTTTATTTTCTGCCGCCTTAAGTAGCCTATGACACGCTCTTTCAAAACATAGGTTACTAAAAATAAAGTTACCGCACCATAACTCATAAAACTTATAACAAACTAAAGGTAAGAATGCGTTAACATTTACCCATGAATAAGTTATCAATAGAACGGAGATTACCCACCCAGAGCTATAGTATATATTTTGGCGCCCGCGAAGTTGGAATTAGTTCATGGGGGGTGGTGGATGAATTCTCTCCCTTATTTACTTGGATCAACACGGAAACATTAAATATTAGTGACCGTATAACAGAGCACCAAATGAAAATAACTTCTAGCCAACGTGCGATACCCCAAATTAAACTGTGTTCAATCGAACAGTACAAAGTACTTGAACCCATATCGACCAGAGTTTGATAAAACTTCATTTCGTAATATAGTTTCAAGGTGGACCAAATTCTCCCCCTTATTTACTTGGTTCAACACGGAAACATTAAATATTAGTGACCGTATAACAGACCACCAAATGAAAATAACTTCTAGCCAACGTGCGATACCCCAAATTAAACTGTGTTCAATCGGACAGTACCAAGTACTTGAACCCATATCGACCAGAGTTTGATAAAACTTTATTTCAGCCCCGAATAAATAACCAATTTGAAATTCCTAGTGTGTGAATCTCATAACGTCTGACAATAAGTGTATATTCCTTAGTTTCTTAAGTGACCTGGCAGTACCGTCAAAGCTTTGGGTCACCTTCTTAACCCTTTCCTCTTTATACCCGGTGATTTTGAAAGGATTAAGAACGATTATCGAGTCTATATTCCTGTGTATTATATTTGCATTATAGTTTGGGGCACGCGAACCGACGCGTTTTCCTTCACGGACATTTTAGAAATATCTAAAGAGGACCGGACCGGCTGGTGTATAATATTGGTCAGCTTTAAACTACGTAAAAATTGATTGAAGCCAAGATTACCTTGGAAACCAAACACAGCAACAATACCGACCCAAGAACATTAGCAGCGTGTTTCTCTCGACATTCGAGAAAGAGTTAGCTTAGGGATTAGAATTACAGTAGATATAGTAAGGAAGCCATCGTGACCAAAACATTACAAGATTTTAACTATCTAAAGATTATAAGATTGCGTTTCATGGAAATAAATATCTCAAATAACGGCATGAAAAGGTGAAAAAAGTCAGGTACGTTTTGTTTTTGATCTCGGGGTTTGTAACTTATCAACTATTGTAGATAGATTAAATTTGACGGTAAGGTCATAAAGTGGTTATTACATAAGAGTAATTGCACCAAGTATCGTGATCATCAATCGATTCAAAATCCATTGGGGGGAAAACCCCAGAATTCCAAATATACTATATTATTTTTAAATGACTAATTGGATCTGAAACTTGGGTAGTGGCGAGATAGAAAGTGTCCTTGGGGAGGCGGTCCGGCGTCCCTGGACTTTCAAATCGGGGTACCGGACTTGACCCGCTTCCCGCGAAGGTTAAACCGTACCATAAAAAAAATTCAGTCGATAATGAGAGTGGAGAGAAGAGTACTGGGAGAGAGAATCTCTTCTTCTTTATATAGCGTGTCATAACAAATCCAGCGTCCTTCGAACCAAAAAATCAATTCTTAAATTACATAGTGGGTTGGGCTAACCGTCAAAACTTTCCTGACCGACTAGATTTTAAAGTGAAACCTTTACGAGGCAGGCGTTTCATTTTATCTCCATTCGTTTTATAAGGAAATAATTTCGACTTTAATTTTGTTTCGTTAAAGGGGTGGTGGTTAGGGTTGAGGTTCGGTGATGGTCAGAGGTAGTTCGATTGATGGGTTGCGGCTCTAGTTTAGCCTCTTCCCCGATAAGAGCGGTCGACGGTCCGAGAAAACCGGGTTCATCGTCGATCTGGCCGAAACGGTGGGCGCACTTGGCCGGAGATCGCAAAGAAATTCCCCCGCAAGACGTCGCCCTTTCTTACGACGAAGTTCCCCTCAGGGGTAACACCACAGATGACTCGGAATGGAACGGGGAATCATTCGACATGCCCGATGTCGAAGCCCCCGAAGACAACCTCGAAGTCTTAGTGCGTTCCCATTATTTTGGGTTTTGAAAGACAATCATTACGTAGCTGAAGCTCATCAACTGATTTTTTCAGGAAGATGAAGGCGTGAAACGAACTATATCTTCGTTATCATTTGGTAAAATGTTCGTTGATCAATACTTTCCTCCGCAAGACTCTTCAATCTACTTCAATCGACGACCAGTTGAAGGAAACATCGTATGGATGAGACCACACGTAAGTGTGCCATTCGTACACGTCCTGGTCCGAGTAGGGAAATAGTGATGGGCGGCTGTTGTTTGTTTAGGAACTAGTAGAAAAACCGGAACTTTTGGTGAATGGCGTCAGCCGTCACGATATCGTTCAAGGCATCTTGGGTGATTGTTGGTTCCTTTCTTCTTGCGCGGCTGTGGCTCAGAGACCCGATTTGATGGGGAGGGTCATTCCATCGAACCAAAAACTTCACGGGGAAGGGTACAAGGGAGCCGCTCGCTTTCGACTATGGAGATTCGGTCGATGGGTGACCATCTACGTTGATGACCTTTTACCAACTAGGAACGGAGAACTAATCTATTCCCGCTCTTCGGAGAAACGCGAGTTTTGGGTGGCCCTCTTGGAGAAAGCTTACGCCAAGTAAGAGCGTTTAGTCACGGCCGCATTCCATCAAAACTCAAACTTCAAAATTATAGACTTCACGGATCATACGAAGCTTTGGAAGGTGGTCAAGCGATGGATGCTTTAGTAGACTTGACCAGTGGTCTCGCGGAACGTTACGATCTGGAAGAAGTGCCTCCTCACTTATTTCTGTTCCTTTTGCAAGCTTCTTCGCACGGTGCTTTCATAACTTGTTCGAGAAAGGTTTGTTTCTCGATTAGTATCCCGCCGTCAGCCAGTACTTAAACGTATTCGCGCTCCCCCTGTCAATTCCAGGGTGATTGGAGGATGGCCACAACGGCGGACCCAAACGGTTTAGTCTCGGGACACGCGTACACGGTAACGGGAGTAGCCAACGTAAGTCAAGGTCTTCTTTCAACAAGAGACTGGACATTAACGGCTCTTCGTTCATCCAAGGTCACCTTGAATTCCGGAGACGAAATTAATCTGGTTAGGGTTAGAAATCCGTGGGGAAATTGCATAGAATGGACTGGTCCTTGGAACGACAAGTAAGTACTCCTCATCTCCGCGATACGTTTAGCTAAGTACCGGTTCACTTCTTAGTGACCCTGTATGGAACCAAGTTGACAGTCGCACTAAGAGACAACTGGATTGGAAACAGAGGGGGGATGGTGAATTTTGGATGTGTTTTGACGACTTCCGAAAAGAATTCGAGGAAGTCTCCATATGCACATTGGGTCCCGATTTTAACGGGGATGGTATAGCCGAACAAGCCGGTCAAGTACGTTATTAACGAAGCGTTTCACCGAAGGCCAATATAAAATTATAATTACTTTAAAAGGTTAAGGCCATAAGGGGTCATTGGATAAGCGACCGATCATGCGGTGGCTCACGAAACAACGTCGAATTATTCGCCACCAATCCTCAATATCTTTTAACTATATATAGCTTTGGAAGATGTTCCTCGATAGGTCCTATAAAAGCGGCTATGGACCGTAAATGTTGCATTGTCATATCACTAATGCAAGTGCACAGAAACGCCCCTCGCCATTTGGGAGTAAAAATGATGCAAATTGGTTTTGTTATTTATAAAGTACGCTACTAAACTATAATTTACGTGGCTAAACCCTTGTTGTTAACAACCACAATTTTTCAACTTAACAACCCAGACTGACAATAGCAACAACAGGCTTTCGAAGCAATGTTTCTACAATAACTTTGACGAAGGCAATTCGGGGCCTTACATAAACTATCGGGAAGTATTTGGACGCTACGAATTCTACCCGGGAAATTACGTCATTGTACCAGCTACATTTGAACCGGGATACCCGGGTGAATTCATGATCAGAGTTTATTCCGAAACTGCCATTGATCTGAGGTAAGAACTGGTGGTACCTCTTACCTTCTTATTAAGGTCCATAAAACATACCTGTAATCACCATTTCAGAGAGCTCAAGTGAGTGTCATCCGCTGCTTACGCCAAACATTCCTGAACCATTTCATTAAGAAAATATAATTAATATAAATAAATAGTGCCAAAATATTTTTGTACGACTAAAAAAAAACGTAAAGAGGACAATTTTATGAATGAACGTAAAATGATTTGTACGTACAAAATTTTTATCTTCGCGATCAAATATATTGAATGTAAATGTTGCACACACCCGCCCGTTGTAAATAAATAATTAATTAAACACTCTTTTTCAATTAAATTAAATGACCCGTCATTATACAAAAACTAATAAACCATACATAATTACGTTTAACGTGTAAACAAACAAACATTCGCTTGACACACACATATACATATATATATATAAAAAAACCTGTGATATCATTCGTTTTACGTTTACTATTTACACTCAATTTTGTTATTAATTAAGGTTTTCACACGCTGCAATGTTAATTAAAAAGAGTTAATTAATTTGTATTATCGCGTTAATACTGACTGATAATAAACTTTGCGTTTTTTGGAATTTTACAAAGTGGAATATTCGATTAATTGGTCCAATCTTTTAAACCCATTTAATTAAATACATAATTAAGCTAATGCGAATTAGCATGGCACAATTCTAATAGTTTTACTATCAATATAATTGAGCGCAAATTTACGCTGCATAGATTCGTGTAATTATATAATTTAGTAGTTAAGTTTCGAAGCGGTTTCTTTCAACTTCGTCACAACATGATATCATACAACTTTTGTTAGTATATTATTAACACTCAATTTTCCCAGGTTATCCACGTCATTCCTGGAGGAATGACGCGGTAACCAGGAAGAATTGAACTTGAGTATTAGTTTGTTAAAGGTGTACATACTTGAGTAGAGAGAAACAGCGTGATAATTAAGGATATATATCTTCATTTAAGGGACGATTACTTGTTCCCTTTGTAGTTATTAATTGTTTAAATAATTTTACAAGTCCCTAGAGATTTTCCTTGGCTGGATATTTACCGGAAGAGACGGACGCTAATTGGCGTCAACGACCGAGATGATACTTACGCGTCTAGGAGCTAGAATTGTTACTTTCAGAGCTGCAACTATGTCGAAACTTATTGGGTGGTAATCTCAGATTATCGACGCGATTATGAGTTTCGACGGTACCATTTTCGGGTGTGGAATCGGAGGCGTGACGCGCCATATTTAAACTTAAGCGTCTAGGGTTGCGTTCTCCGGTCTCCGAACAAATAGAGCTCGATCTAGCGATGGCCGTTCGTCTCTGTAACGTGGCGCTTTCGGGAGAAACGGTATCGGGGGTAACGATTTGCGGCGGACGATTGTTTTCGGTAAAGTGAAAAGACGGGGGTGGTGGTCGGCATGTCGCGGTGCTACTGGGTCGCCCGGGTGGTGAAAAGGCGAAACTTTCTCGGGGAGTGATGGACCGATGGTTAAAGACGGAGTTTAAGGTCAAATGGGGCGCGGCAGAGTCCGCGGAAGAATCAGTGGAGCATCGTGGACTAGGGTCCGAATTTCTATCGCTTTTAAAGTTAGCGTTAGTGGCCATGGTCTGTCGGTTCGTGACGTAGTAAGAGTTTAAGTTTAAACTAGCGGGACGATGCCAAACGTTTTTGCATTTTTTAGCTTGTTGAAATTTTCCACTCGATTCTTCGGGGATTAATTTGGCGCGATTTTCGTCTTCGGGACTGGCGCTGCTCGAACAAGAACTTTCCGAGATACTGGCGGCGCTATTGCGATTGCCCGATCGACATAAAGACGAGGGCGGCGTTAAACTCGTTGGCTGTTTACTACACGAAGCTCCCGTCGAAGAACTTTCGTACAATTTTTTCTTCGTTGGTAACGAGAAACGTTTCAATTGTTTCAAAGTTCGTTCCAACGAATTAGAATCGCGTTTTTTCGCGGTCGTCTCGACATTAGCGGTGACCGTTCCGCTACTCGCCGGTTTCTTAAGTAAGTTACGAGTCTTTTGGACCATCTCGGAAGACGCTCGCGTATTCCCGGCGGCGCCGACGCCGAAATGAATTAGTTTTTGTCTGGGTTGGTTCGACGCGATGTCGGCGGGACAATTTCTGGCGTAATCGTCGCCCGAGGTTTCGCTACTCGAGGGACTGACGGTTTGTTGTTCCGAACTGGGACTAGAACTGGTGGAAGTGTCCGTCGTATCGCCGATCCAAGCGGTCGGATCAGGAACGACGTTGTTGTTGGAACCACCTATAACTTGTTTCTGATTGGTTTGTTCGGCGCGCCATTGTCCCAAGCCTTCGCAATAAGAATGACACCGGTTTCCGGTACGCGAATCGCGGGACTTGGAGCTACTACTTCGCCGACCCGTTCTCCCCAAAGAACTGGAAGCCGAGGAGCTTTCCAGCCCTCCTGTCGGGGTGGCGAGTAAAACGTTACCATTGGCTATATCGTCTTCGCAAAGATTATACTGCGAAGTCATTCCTCCGCTGGAATCGCGCTTTAAAATGGCCACCGGGGGGTCCTCGTACAAGGCGTCCGACTCTAAAATGGCTCCGCGCGAGTAATTAATATCGCTACTACAAGTACTTTCGCCTTGCTCGTTGGTGCTAAAGACGCCGGGCGAAATTTGACTCGAACGGCGAGAGATTCGACCGTCGGAACTAGAGCGTCTGTCACCGGGGACTAGAGACAAGCCTAAGAGGACTTGGGTCCCGATGCCAGTCGATGGCGAACGCGAATCGACGGCGTGATCGGGTCGAGGGAAAAGGCGCCCTTGTTGGGCCCCGATCGTCGGGGAGACAGAGATGGAAGGCGGTGGGTATCGAATGGTCACTTCGTAAGGGGGTGGGGCTTCCCCAGTTGGGACGTACGTTTCCGAGGGTTTCCAGAAACTGTAAGGCGGAGGAGGCTCGTCGTACGAACCAAACTCCAAGTGCTCGTGACCGACGAAGTAACCAACGTTACCTTCGTCGTCGTTCGAGTATCGCTGACCACCGTGAGACGCCGAGTCCAAACGGTGAGCCGCGTTAAGACCTGCAATTTGTTCTGAGATATAAAAGTACCAACACAAAGGCGTTGGCACTCTGGCGATATCTTAACAGCTTGGGAATTGGGGAATAAACAAATTGGGGAAAAAGCGAACGAGTTTATAAAGACGCTTACGCCTGATAACGAGCAAGAGACGCCGTTGACGTAAACGATGAATCATAAAGAGTAAGAGAGCCAGAATGAGGAAAGAAGTAACCGCGCTGGCCACCAGCCGAAGACCTAGATTGGTTGGTGTCAGACTGTCCGCTGATCAAGAATAGTTTCACGAAGAAATAAATCAATTTCACGCGAAATCTTACGAAATTTTCTGTTTGCAACTTAGCTTACACAAATATTTCGCGGTCCGTTTTTAAGAAGCGCCATGAAATTAAAAATCCTACCTTCTTTGCTGATAGTATCTCCGTGAACTCCCATGCACAAAAACTCGCAGCATTTATCATTTAATTTCGCATTTTGTCGACATTTTTCGGGGGGAGGGCAATAAAAGGCCACGCACATTCTTTGAGTTCCATTGTTGCAGGTGCATTGAGTACAAGCCTCGTTCCCCATAGATATGTTCCTTCCTTTCAAATCTGTACATAATTTCTCAGCAATTGCCATGCCTAACCAGATAAAATACCCCGACACAAATTAAGAAAGGGTTTGTAACCTGAACCACAACTTTGGAACATTATATTGCTTATTAACAACGCGTCCAAAGAATATATCACAACGCGTCCAAAGAATATATCACAACGCGTCCAAAGAATATATCACAACGCGTCCAAAGAATATATCACAACGCGTCCAAAGAATAATGCATTCAATGGTAATACATAATTACATATATCCTGTTCTTTGCTAAGACTATATAGAGTAATGGCAGTACTACGTATGCAAACGTCATACCCTTTTATCTCTTAGCTCAGTGTCATCCGCCTACTGGGAGCGCACAGTATCCCCTCTTACAAGAACGCTCCCAGATGGAGGAATACACAGTCTACGCCCCTCTCTACCGCCACTAGTCTATAATACCTTTCCACAATTCTAAATACTACCAGAAGGGGATAATAGAAGAAGGATGACACTCTGTATCCTCTTAATACTTCAGTTATGTAACGTCATTCTTTGCAGGCTCAGCCTTTAAGTTTGCTTTCCCGCTCATCAAACTACAAATGGGCATCGCACCGTAAGGTGAATTCTATAATTGGGGGATTTAGCAATCATCCCACAAACCTCGTGTTGACGAAGGACAAAAATGCACAAGCGCATGCGTCTTGCCAAATATTTAAACGCTAATAGAGTAATGATGAGGGAACTATTTATTTTGTATGTGATTCGGTTTAGTAACTTTGCTCTAAATGTTCCGATGTTGGGAAGAATGACGTTACACTTACCCCGCTTTGTGGTACACTTCTCTCGAAGAGAAGTATTATATACTTTTGATACTACATATAATTTTATACATAGCCCGAAAAATAATCAATGTAACAATAATATTAATATAGCCACTATTGTCCTATAACCAAGTAAATACTTCGTCGAATAGTCTTTCCAATTACGTCTAAATAATGGTCAAACATAATTAAAATTAATCTTACCTAAGCAATAACAAGCCAGGATGGGAATTGCAAATAGCTTGATGGATCCAAAGCCTCCAATGGCTCGAAACATACTCTTGAACATATTGACGCAAAAAAGTTTATTCCGAGTGAAATTAAGTTAAATCCGAGCGTAATTAATCATTCAAATGGTTTTGATTGCACTGTGTTGATGTTATATTACAATATTTTACACACTAACTCGCGAGAGAGGCCAAATAACGGTACAATTTTCACGTAAGCCTTGGCCATAACATAAGTCATATCAAGATGGGACTATTTTCCTTTCGTTTTGGTCCTTAGTTTTAACGGTTTCGACCCTAAACTCTCGCATAGTTAAGAATTAAGGTGAAATTAAACACATTTCACCCCAATTTCGTCACGAACTTGACGAAATTCGGGAATCATTCAGGACGGCCTACATCGTTAGCACTGCCGAAATGACATTTACTAATTGTCTCTGAAGTCTGAACCCATCCACCGCCAGAGTGTGAACGAGATTCGAGCCACGTGATCTCGTAGACCAATCATCACGAACTATTTTTAAATATATTTTCAACGAGGACAGGGGACCAAGACTTACCAAAATAATTTTAATAATTTAAAATCTTGAAACAAGATTTAATAGGACTCTTTTATTTTAAATCCTCTACTGTACAATGTTTTTTTTTCTTTCGTCTGTACAAAATTCCATAATTTTGTTCTTAACAAACGAATGGGATTTATAAAAATCAACGAGGCCCATGTACCGAGGCTTAACGACGACGAATTTAAGCCTTGGATAAATAAGCGCCTAGTTTTTTTTTTTTGAATTCTTTGAAGGACGCTTTTAATTCTGTACAAGATTTTTATTGATTAAAAGTCGAAAAGATAGTAAGATAAAGAAATCCACTAACTAAATTATACCTATATTGATTTGAAAACGAAGAAATTATAATTGGTTTTTTATATATATAATATAATATACACAAACAATGAAAGTAGGTGTAGGACAGACGAACCACAGAATTTAGGTGAGACCAGAATAACACTCGTTATAATTTCTTTATGTGTTGTTTCTTTGTTTTTTCGTAATTTTTTAAATAACAAGGAAAAATATATCTATTTATAACTGAATCTAAATATATAGGTCCTAAGCCGGATAATATCAAAGTTCCCGCGTTTTTTGTATAATAATAATAATAATAATATATATAAATATCACATTCCGTCAACGGTTTCAAATGGCTACATTTTTTTGCAACTATTTGAATATTGTAAAAAAACGTGGCCACAATGAAATAAACCCGTTTTATCATTCCCTTATAAATTAATTGATATTATCCGGCTAAGGTACTAATTAAGATTAAACCTAATTAAAAATAAACCCAAATTAAATATTTCCCAAAAAAAATTAAATTAAAAATAATTCTCAAATTAATTTTTTTAGAGTGGTTTCGTTTTTATTTAAAATGTGGCACCAAAAAAAAATATTTTTTTTTTCCAAAGATAAAATAATAAGATAATTTCAGGATTTAAGGGTGTAGAGTATTTTGTTTGTTTTTCTCTTAAACATAGAAAAAAAAGTAGTGTTTATTTTTTTTTTTTTTTAGAATGGGAAATAAGTGAAGGGGGGGTGAAAGCGAAGACGAGTGTGGGGGGGGGAGAAAAAGGTGCCACAAGCAAGTGATAATAATGTTGGTAAAGAAATTAGTTTGTTTTTGTTTTTTTCGTCACTGAAGATTTCAAAAAAAAAAACTAAAAAAAGTTTGTTGCGTTGACGAGTTTCCGATATTTTGGGTTTTTTTTTTTAACTAGAAACAAGTGAGCATTTTTTTTTAAATGTTGTTTTTTTCAAGTTTTTTTGTTTTTCATTAAATTATTTAGTTTTCTTCGATGATTGCGGCATTGGAGGTGCAACTGAAAATAAAATAGAAAGAAAAAAGCGAAAAATAGAGCGGGTCAGAAAAGATTTGAAAATTATAAATAAAATAAACAAATTATAATAAATAAATAAATAAAGTGTTAGTAATAAAAATTAAAAAAGCTAGCGTGCTGCTGCGAAATACGTGTGTTAGTGGAAAATAATAATAATTAAGTAATTAAAAATCACGAATTTAACATTTAAAGTAATTGAAATACATTAAATATGATAAATATTAATTTAGGTAAATTCGTGATTTTTTTATTTTTGAACAGGCTAAAAAAGATTTAAAGAAATATGAACTATCGCTAATAAAAAGGGACATTAAAATTAAATAAATTAATAAAAAAGTTCAAGCTAATTAACTTAAATGATATTGGTAGAAAGTTTTCTATTCTAATAAAAGGTTTTTTTTGTTTTTTTTTTTAAGTTTTTTTTAAATATAAATATTTAGAGAAGGATGGAAGAGAAACAATAAACAAATATATATAAATATAAACATGCAAACAAATATTTAAACAATGGCCCAATGGTAAACAAACATTGGTATAAATTTCAGCAAATTATATAGTATATTAAAAAAGAAACGGTAGCAGAAATTGTAGAAATGATAGAAACAAAATTATAATTATTTACTTTGCGAAATTAAAATTCACCCACTTTTTATTTGTTTGTATAAATTACGGTGGTTTGTTTGTTTGTTTGTTTTAATATGTATAATCCTTTCTGTTAATTAGATTAGGGGATAAATATTTGGTTAGTCAAAAGTTGTTTCCCGCTCAAAAATCAATTTTTTTTAGAACAATTGGTTTTGTTTTATTACATTATGTATAAAATTTACAATTGATGTTAGTCGGGACTGGATTTTTTTTTTTTTTTGGTTTTTATGTAAAACTCAAATCAGGGCATGCTGGGTAATTTTGGTTTGGTTTGGTATTTTTTTAATTAATTTCGTATTTTTTTGAACCTTTATAAACGGGCCCCCTTTTCTTCTTATTCAAAATTATTTCTACAATTTCCTTAAATTTGAAAACGACGTAATTTCTTAATTAACCCCAACTAATTAATTAATTAGACGACGGGGAAAAAATAGGCGAGAAACATAAATATATAGAATATATAATATATATAGAAAAATAGACCAAAAAAAAATTATTTAAAGAAAAATATTTATGGAATTATTGAAAAAATTTAGTTGAATTATTATTTTTTTTTTTTTTTTTTGAGACCCAAAAAATTTAAAATACTTAATCTTAAATAGTTAATTTTTAAATTGATTTCTTAGAGTTATTAATTAGTTACAAACATAAATTAAAAATTTTATGAATGTAACTAATTAGTAATCTCTAAAAAAACAATATTAATTGGTAATTGGGAATTAAATAAATATTAAATAATGGGAGATAATTAATTTTTTTTTAATTATTTTTAAGGTTACGAAGGGGGGGTGAATTTGGGGGGGGAGGGGGCGTGCCATAAAATACTCCATGACAAGGAAGAAAAAAAAAGAAAGAACACTTAAATTTGAAGAAAAACTTGAAATGCAGGCCATATAAACCACCACACAACTTGCATATATTAAAAATTAAGACAATTATTTATTTATTTTTTTTGAAAAATTTTGTCGTTTTGTTTTGTGTTTTGGGGTTTTTTTTGTTTGTTTGTTTTGTTATTCATTGTGAATTAGATTAAAAAAAACAATACGTTGTGGGGGGGGAGGAAGTAAATATGAATAGAGAATTCTTAGCCCTAATCTATTGTACCCATAAACGGTGGTACAAAAAGCCGTTGGAAATTCCATTTTCCCACAATGGATATTAAATTTAATTTAAATATAGTTTTAAGGTGTTTTCTTTCAATTAATTAATTATTTATGGACCGGTCCATTACCTAATTAGCAGTCAGTGAAAAAATTATTATATTTTATTATTAGTCCAGGCACTAACGTCACTGCTGTCTGACACTACGAAACTTATTTTGCCTTAATGGACGGTCCCCTACTATATATAACATACACTTCGATTTTGTAAAATTTCGAACAAATTTGAGAAAAAAAATCCCAATTTGAATACCGTATTCATTCAAGCACCTTGAAAAAATTCATTTCATCGAACTTAAGGACTTTTCAGATCAAAATTTGAATAAAATAACATCAAAATTTGATCAAAAGTCGTGACGAATTTCTAAACTCTTCAAACTTTTTATTTGAAAAGTGTAGAAAACGTTTTTCGTTTAAATTTAATTCAAATATTAGGGATTTTTCCCCTTGATTAATAATTATAATTAGCAATATAAACCCCTAGTACTAAGGGATAACCTTTAACCTTAAGGTCATGCGTAGAAAATATAGAAAAAAGGAATAGAAAACACCTTAAAATATTACATTCTCCTTATCACTCGGGGGGGGGGGGAAAGAGGTTTAAATATAAACTATTAGAATTAATCTATTCCGGATAAAGGTTGGTAAACCCATTTTTTCTTAAGTAATTATTCACAATATTATATAAGTTTTAATTAAATACGTTTTTTTTTTCATTTCGCGTCCCTCCTGCGTTAACCCTCGGGCCTAAAATATTTAACCAAGGTCCCAACCCTGAATAAAATATACATATTTATATACAACACCTAAATAGATCAGTTTTTATTTCCTAATTAACTAAATTTAAATCCGTTTTAATTCATGTTTTCGCAAGTTTTCTTCTCCCAGCTAAGCTTACTATACGTTTACACCCAGCTAAGCCTAATTTCAACCTAAAAAATGGTATCCTTTCCACGAGTTTAGCCGTAGCCAAGGCTAAACGAAATCCACCTCTAAAAAAACCAGTCGTCAATAAATGCATCTAAATGCATCGCGCCAAAAAGGCTTAGCAATAATAAATATCTATAATTCATGATTTCCTAATTTAAAACCTAAAAATGGTATCCTTTTCGGAGATTTTAGATCTGCCAAGGCTTAACAAAACCCCATCCATCTCTAATTTAAACCTAAAAATGGTATCCTTTTCGGAGATTTTAGATCTGCCAAGGCTTAACAAAACCCCAATCATCTATCAAAACCGCATGGCGCGAAAAACTAGCAAAGGCTTAGCAATAAGAACTATCTAATATTGCACGCAAACGGATGTTGGGAATTATAATAAACTTTTACCTGATGCATCATGGGTAAATTAATTAGTCAGTAAAAGGGATTGGGGGGAAGGAAACAACGGATTTTCGCGGTCACAGAAACTCGTAGTAAAACTTTGCTGTTTTGGTCATCAGTAAGAGATTCTCCTAAAGCGCGCCGCCATTTTGATTTTTTTTTTAATTACGAGAACACACCACTAATGAACTAATCGTTAGGGTTAACGATTTTAAAAACGCAAAAACATAATTATTCAGGGATTTGGGGGGAAAGGAAGGCAGACTATACGTAACTCTCTTTTTAAAGGTATTCCTTTATGAACTGGCCCTATCACAGTTTATAACAAATTAAACGAGAGAGAGGATTTTCGTTAGAAAGTTTGTTTGTTTGTTTGTTTGTTTTTTAGGTAATAATTTGTTTTTTTTTTATATGAGAACAACACGCTTGGAAATTTTGGGAAAAACACGTTAATTATTTTACGTTTTTTTTTTGGTTTTTTTTAAAGACAGACAAAGAGTTGGGATTGGTTTATTATTATTCGTTTGTTTGTTTGCTTAATGGGAAAATTCAAATGATTTAAAAATGCATTCATTCCCGGGGGAGGGGTTGTTTTTTTTCACGATTTTTTTTTTAATTAAAAAAAATGTTTGGAGTAAAGGGGGGAGGGGGAGGGAACGGGGGGGATGGATGTAATAATTTTTAAGTTTGTATTTATCCTAAATAGGGGAATAATATACTAAGGCTATATACGCGGCCCAAACCGCCAACATCCAATGAAAATCAGTTAAAGGGTGTCTACCGTCAACGAATTTCCTGGCGGTGAACTTCATGGTCTCGTCCAATAAGATGACGGGAATTGAAATTTTCAGCACCGCTATCCATTCATCTTGAACCAATGGGCACACGGAGAAGACCGTCTGCGATCACAAATACAAAACATAACATAACCCATCAGTAAATGCGAACAAAACCTCGGACACGATGTTGGTCATCAGTAAATGCGAACAAAACCTCGACAAAACCTCGGACACGATGTTGGTCATCAGTAAATGCGAACAAAACCTCGACAAAACCTCGGACGCGATGTTGGTCAACAGTAAATGCGAACAAAACCTCGACAAAACCTCGGACGCGATGTTGGTCAACAGTAAATGCGAACAAAACCTCGACAAAACCTCCGACGCGATCTTGACCAACAGTAAATGCGAACAAAACCTCGACAAAACCTCGGACGCGATCTTGACCAACTACGAACTCGACTAACTAACTCTACATTAACATAACTTCCGCGGAAATACTTTAGGGATATAATAGCCCTAATTGTCCTGTACAGAATGATACTAATTACTTGGCTCTAAGTCAAACGGGCCTCGAGTAATTAAGGTGTGGATAGAAAACCAACTAGATTATTCTGACCTCAAGTGCGATCTAAACCCAACTTCAAACGTAGTAGGCCAAAGTTAGCTAAAGTTCAGTTTCAATAAAACGCTTAAGGTTTTTGACAGCACTAACTATCCCCTATTTAACAATACCATAAACATGGCGCTAAATAAATCGGAACGCTGGTCAATAAATCAAATACGCGGTAGCGGGAGGGTTAAGTCTATCTATAACTATGTCCATCCCTTAACTCTAAAACCCCCGCCAAGTCTGATAAAAATCCCCAAAACTCCGAACCCCTTCCAACAAAATAAATAAAAGAAAGAAAAAAAGATTTTTGGTGTACTTACCGACATGATATCAACGTAAAGAAGGATGAAGTGCAAGCTCATGGACAAAGCGATAGCGGATAAAAGCCAAATGTTGGTCCATGGGGGCATGACTATTAGAGACTGATTTTCTGACAAGCTGTCACCAGAAAAAGAGAAAATTCGAGGAAATTCAGTTTAAAAATAGATAAAATCTCCGCGAAGTTTCACGCTATTATAGGCTTAACAAAACAGCGCGATAAAAAGACCATAGGTGGTCCGACTCCGACCCGAGGGGTAAGTCACCCAATATATTTGTAAGGTAAGTCTAAGAGAAGTAAGTAATAAATAGAGTAGGGATGCAACGATGCATCGGTCAAGAATCGGCTTCGGCCAGAATCGGCCACTTGGCCGAATAATCGAATCGGCCGATTTTTCTAAGGTAATCGGCCGATTTTTTTCGGCCGACTCTTTTTGGTTAGATCTAATCTTTTGAGCTAGTATAAAGGAACTAACAAGTTTGCCATTTAACGAATAACGTAATTTAGCCAAATTCTCCGTCAGCCCACCTTTCAAAAACGTTACCAGTACCAGTCACTCTCTAAGAGCGTGGCGCACTCTCTAGTCTAGTGTGGGCCTCTAACCGTATTTTCGGGTTTACCGTTTTTGAATTTCCTTCTCAACGGATCACGTGAAGTCTTACTCCTCGGCTGTGCGCCGAGGTAGGTGCGCGGGAGAGCCATGGTGCCCGGCCGTTATAGTTTGCCTTCTATCTTTGACTCTCCTTTCGATTTGTGCTCACTGCTACTTCCCACCAAAGAGAATATACCAAGAGGAGTGGTAACTTTGTAAATAGGGACCGGGACTGATTTTGAGAAACAAGTTCCGGTTGTTCACGTGACCGTGTCGTCTACTTAAAAATTACCTTTTGTACGTCAACGGTCAAACCAGAAGTCAACCCTTTGCTACCATCAAAAATAAGCAGCTGACATAATTTAACCAATAAAAGGCTTAGCCACTAAACAAAAACCGGATCTAGTTACTCCAAAACCGTGGCCGGGCTTTTCAAAAGCCCTGTGGAAGGCTAGACTTTTTGCTCCTTTTGGTATATTCTCTTTGTTCCCACCCGTTTCACAAACAATGTCGCTCTATCACAGTCTGGATTTTATTATTGTCAGCTATCCCTCTAATGTGTTTGGTGTAGGGTTCGAAAATTACGGTAATTTTGGAAAATGGTAAATTACGCCGTAATTTACCGCGTAAATTACCGTTCATGGTAATTTACGAAAATTCAAAAATTAAATTATATTGATCGTTTTTAAGCTAAATAATGAAAAATATCACTTGAACACGGCTATTCTTTTTATAGCATAGTATCTTACATTATTTAAACACCGAGTTTTGATGTTTGCAGCTCAAAATACTTTTGAACAGCAACATCCACTTTCTTCTTCTTACCTATTTTGCGAATTATTGCTATTTCACGTTTTTAGAACAAAATTCTAGAGATGGGCCGATACCAGTTTAAACCGATACCGATATATCGGTTTAGTCAAATTTCGGTGCCGATATTGGTATCGGTATGGGCCCATCTCTATAAATTTCTAACTACAGCTTTCCAGCTGAAGCAAACGAATTCGACAACAAGAATAGACGAGAAAATCAGATTTCATTTCCTTAATCAAATTTTTATCACGCTTGCCGTTCGACCTTTTATGACTTACTCATGTCTCATGGGAAGAAATAAGTGTGCATGCACGGGTAGAGCAAAATATGGAGCTTTTAGACCATTTTCCAAGTGAAGGAAATGAAAATTCGGTGGTAAATTACCATTTTCAGTGGTAAATTACCATCGTGGTAATTTACCAGCGTAAATTACCACGGTAATTACCAGGGTAATTACCGTTTTCGTAATTTACCCGAGAAAATCGTAAATTACAGTTACCCTGGTAAATTACCGTGTAAATTACCATGGTAATTTACCGATTTAGAACCCTAGTTTGGTGTCATTGTCTCTAGCGTGTATTCCTGCAGTCCCTTGTTTACTTAAAGTAATAATACTTGAAGTCTTGAATGCTACTTCTTGTTTTTAAAAGGATGAGAAAGGAAAGGGGTTTTTTTAGGAAATGAAACTTAAAACTCACTTTTAAAATTATTTTTTCCTATCCGGAATGCAAAGAAAGAACTAATCAAAAACAAGTTGTAGCAGAAAGAATGGACAAAATGTGTGTTGAACTAAATGAACTGGTATCTCGGAAACCAAACCAGATAAATTATTGTCCTTAGACATTTTTGACAAGTTGTACTCCTATACTAATGCCTAAAACGTATAACCTTGAGGCTTCGGCCGATTAATCGGCCGAAGCCGATTTTTTAGAGACCGATGCATCGAATCGGCCGATTCCGAAAAATTACGAATCGTTGCATCCCTAAAATAGAGAGTACACGTACCTGTTCAAGGCATTGAGCATTTCAATGGTTACCAATACGGAAAGAGCCATGGTCATGGGATGAGGATCGTGGAAAATGGAGCAATCAACTCCCTTGAACATTTCGTTATCGGGACTGCATTGCAAGTGATGAGTCAAATGGTAATAGCTAAGATGAGGCCCAGTTGGAGAAACCATAAACCACCAAGTGGCAGCGCCAACAGTCGCGGCACCGACGTAAACTGTTCAATGTCCGTCGCGAAACGGGCAAAAATAGGAAAGAGGATACGAGAGAAAGAGAGAGAGAAGGGGGGGATTGTGGAAGAAACGTTTCATTGGCTTTCTTAATTACCATTAAGTTAAAATTAATTACTATTAAGATCAAATTGGGGACTAAGAAAAACTTGAAGTTATCGTGATACGCGTTATATAATGGAAACTGGTGAACTTATTGGGGGCTTGTATTTGACTTATGGTAGGCTTATCGAGAGAGATTGGTAGAATGAATAATAGTAAGAAGAATGGACTTACCACCGACGCCCATGTAACGGAAAAACAACCATCCGGAGATCAAACCTTCGTCAGCCTTCCTGGGTGGCCTCTCCATGATGTCCAAATCGGGAGGATTGAATCCGAGGGCGGTGGCGGGGAGACCGTCAGTTACCAAGTTGACCCACAAGAGTTGGACGGGGATCAAGGCTTCAGGGAGACCCAAAGCGGCCGTCAAGAAGATACTGACGACTTCACCGATGTTGGAAGAGATCAAATAACGGATGAATTGTTTCATGTTGTTGTAGATAGCGCGACCTTCCTCGACGGCGGCGACGATACTGGAGAAGTTATCATCGGCCAAGACCATCTCGGCGGCAGATTTAGCAACAGCTGTTCCAGAACCCATAGCAATACCAATCTCAGCCTTTTTCAAAGCGGGGGCGTCATTGACACCGTCGCCAGTCTATTGTTAAAACCGGAAAGAAACAAACCAAAGAATATTCCTCAATAACTCACGCTAAAACAATACGTTCCGAATTAAATTAAAACTAAACGAAAATAAAATTAATTTTAAATCCTCAGTAAACATTAGCGTAACTAACAGAATGACTAAGACTACACTATATAACCACACCACGAAAGCATCGCGCAATATCTCTATAAGACCCGCGTCACATCTGAAGCTTTTGGTTCCGACTACTCAAATTTAATTACGATTAAACGAAGCGAAATTAACTTAATTAAAACTTCGATAATCATTACCGCGACTAACAGAATGATTGACATTACACTACAAAACCAAGAAAGAGTCGCGTAACATATCCCACCGCTATGTCCACCAACATGTATGAATATACGAATGAACTTACCATGGCAGAGATCTCACCGTCGGCTTGCAAAAACTCGACGATCTTACTCTTGTGGGAAGGCTCTACTCGAGAGAAGAGTCGGGCACGTCGGACGGCCAATTTCTGTTCGCCCAAAGACAAGTCGTCAAACTCTCGTCCGGAATAGGACATGCTGGTGCAATCCTCATCGTCAGTAAAGACACCAATGTTCCTGCAAATGGCTTCGGCAGTCGCCTTGTTGTCACCAGTGATGACAATTACACGAATGCCAGCGTCTCTGCATCGAACGATAGCGTCCTTAACCTCAGTCCTGGGAGGATCCAACATACCACAGACACCGACGAAGGTCATGTTAACCTATGGACAAAGACGAGACAAGAAGAAAAAAACCACGGAGAAATTGAATTTACGATGTCTTGTCTATAAAGAAGTGACAATTGACAGAAGGACCGTTTTCGGCGCTTACCTCATAGTTGATAAACTTGGTGGAATCAGCCAACTCCATGTCCTCAATTTTGGGTGGGTTATCGATGGTAGCCAAACCCAAGCAACGAAGAGTGTCCCTTCCGGTACCGTATTGAGCGGTGACGGTCAAAATCTTTTGTCTGATAGCGGGAGTCAAGGGAACTTTCTTGTCGCCCATTCTGACGTGAGTGCAACGTTCCAAAACACCTTCTGGAGCACCCTTGCAGAACATCTTGGGTCCGTTGCCCAATTTGGTCGGTTTAGTCGGAATGCAGTAAGTGCTCATGGATTTCCTGTCGCGAGAGAACTCGAGAGTGAATTCCTTCTTCCACATGGAGTTGACACCCTTGTTGACGACCAAGGCGGCATCACGACGGTTCAAGCCGGACTTCTCGAATCCCCATGGGTTCATCTTCTCGGCCAAAACGATCAAAGCGGTTTCGGTGGCTTCACCTACCTTCTCAAAAGCTTGTTTGTACTGGAGGCGAAAAGAAAACATTACATTATCAAACTAAAGTTCCAAGAGAGAAACAGAGCGTCAAATGGACACGGACCTCGTTGAAATCAATACTGGAATCGTTGCACATGACGCAAACGGTGGCCATTTCGTATAAAGTTTCGTAGTCGCCAGTCTTGGCCCTAGCACCCTTCAAGAAACTATCGGAGACAAAGAGAAAATCGCCAAAAACCAGATTTTAAGCAAAAGCCAATAATGGACAGGGAATCAAATGAAATGAAACGAAAGCTTAAGTACTTACACTTCTCCAATGGGCTCGTAAGTAGAACCAGTGCATTCAAATTCGCTCAAGGCAACATCGCTTCCCTCAGCCTTCTCCAAGATGAAGAACTGAAGAAGAAATGAAAGAACATGATGACATACAATTGATTGACTGACTACAAAGAAACTTCATGGACAAGTGGAAAATTAAGGTACTTACCCTGCTGACGGACATCTGGTTGGTGGTAAGAGTTCCAGTTTTGTCGGAGCAGATGACGGAAGTGCAACCGAGGGTCTCAACAGATGGGAGAGACCTGACAATGGCGTTCTTCTTGGCCATCCTCCTGGTACCCAAAGCCAAGCAAGTGGTAATTACAGCGGGCAAACCCTCAGGGATAGCGGCGACGGCCAAGGCAACGGCGATTTTGAAATAGTAGATAGCACCCTATTCAAGTACATAGACAAAGAGAAATTACTTACAAACATTCGCGACCACCTCAACTTGGAGCGTGTGATGTATTTGTTTAAAGATGGGAAAAATGTATTTACCCTGATCCAGGAACCACCGTGAGCGGGATCGTTAAAGTGACCAATGTTGATAGCCCAAACAGCGACGCAAATGACGGAAATAACCTTGGAAAGTTGTTCGCCAAACTCGTCCAACTTCTGTTGCAATGGGGTCTTGACTTCCTCAGTCTCGGACATTTCAGTACGGATTTTACCAATGGCGGTGTCCAAACCAGTTCCAATGACGACGCCACGGGCCTTACCGGCGGCGATGTTGGTTCCGGAGAACAAGATGTTCTTCTTGTCTTGGTTGACGGCCCTGGGGTCAGGGATGGCATCGGTATGCTTGATGACGGAGACGGACTCTCCAGTCAAAATGGACTGATCAACACGGATGGTCGTAGACAAGATCTTAATTAACCTAATATCAGCTGGAACTTTATCACCGACTGTTTAATGAGAACAAATAGCGCCGAAACATGAATAATCCTCGAATTACACCGGCAAAGATTGGTACTATTTATTCTTTAATATTTACCGGACACTTCAATAATGTCACCAGGAACGATTTCCTTGGCTCTTAATTTTTGTACGCCGTGTTTGTCCGACCTGACAACTTTGCCCATTTCTGGCTCGTATTCCTTGAGCGCTTCAATGGCGCTCTCGGCATTCCTTTCTTGCCAGACGCCGACAATGGCGTTCGCGATTAAAATAAGCAAAATGACAAGAGGTTCAACGAAAGCGGTAAGCTGGTCATCGTGCTCTTCAAACAGGGCCAAAACCTACATAAAACGCCATGACACACGCAAAAAGAACTAAGATTTACGCCAACTCGTCAAATACGTAGACGAGATAAATACTCGAGAATAAAGCCTATTGATAAGAAAATACCGTCGTTTTCAAATCTCTAAGTCTATTATTAATATAATTCATTATCTGGAATATATTTAACGCGTCAGTAAATCTATAGTCCATTGTTTTATTAGCCATTCAAAATACGCGTCAATTTTTCTCATAAAGCAATACCTGTCGATAAAAACGTCAATTCAAAGCCTTACACTAGGTGTAAGTCACTTCGGGGGAAATTTGCTTCGAAAAACTTCAATTGTGACATAAAAATCCGCGACTTCTATATGGGCAGTGACTCATTTTCGAAAATTTCTCACGCGCTTTAAGGAATTCACGCGCTTTTTCGACATATTTCACGAATTCACGCGCTTTTTCGACCTATTTCACGAATTCACGCGCTTTTTCGACCTATTTCACGAATTCACGCGCTTTTTCGACCTCTTTCAGGAATTCACGGGAATTTTTCAACCTTTTTCAAGAATTCACGTGCATTTTCCCATCTTTCCCACGAATTCGCGGGGCCTTTCTATAGTGTCTATCCCCTCGACCTAAAGAGTCTTTGTTAAATAAACGAAGCGTATTTATCGCCTAACATTTGATAAAATTTATAATATAGGAACGTCTCGTCTCCATAAAAGAAACTCGGGGAAAAAGAGAGCTATTCAAAACTGCTTCTCACGCGTTAATTTAAGAATAAAGAAAGAAGGTTGTGCTTGTTTTTCTACTTACGAAAGAAATAATAGCGGCTAATAGAAGAATTTTAACTAATAAATCGTCAAATTGTTCGAGTATAAGTTGCCATAGAGCTTTGCCTGAAAAAATAACATAATAATAAATTAAAAGCTAGTTTAACGAATAATAAGTTTAGCTACAAATTGAGACCAATTTGGTCAGTCAAAGTGATATTGGCCTACATACTATATAATCTGATATCCAAATTTTGTAGCCGATTTTTAGCCATCCATTTTGGTCTCAATCTGACCCCCAAATTTTTGTTCTACTCTAAAACGTTTTCACTCAAAATCCTCGAAACCCCCCCCCCCCCGCCCCTTTAAATAATTTGCTAATTAGTCTCTGGCCTACATACTATATAATCTGATATCCAAATTTTGTAGCCGATTTTTAGCTATCCATTTTGGTCTCAATCTGACCCCCAAATTTTATTCCTACTCTAAAACGGTTTCACTCAAAATCCTCGAAACCCCCCCCCCGCCCCTTTAAATAATTTGCTAATTAGTCTCTGGCCTACATACTATATAATCTGATATCCAAATTTTGTAGCCGATTTTTAGCTATCCATTTTGGTCTCAATCTGACCCCCAAATTTTATTCCTACTCTAAAACGGTTTCACTCAAAATCCTCGAAACCCCCCCCCCTTAAATAATTTGCTAATTAGTCTCAAATTAAAACTATTAACCAGCGCGCTACACTACACTTTAAAATTGTCCCAATTAAGATAAATTATTAAACAACATGTGATAATTACCTTCTTCAGCTGGTAGCTCTGTTTTTTTGATAGATGATAGAAAAGAGAAAAGAAAAAAAAAGACAAGAAAAAATTCAGTATAAAGATATAAATAAACTGAAATCTACAAATTAGGGCCGCAATGATAATCTCGAAACTACGTAATAAAATAAAAAAAAAAGAAAATCTCGTATCTATTCTAAACAATGGCGAATACTTAATGCAAGCTTTAGGGCCAAAAAAAATCAAATAAGAACTACGAAATGATAATAAACTAGTGATTACGGATAAAGTAGAACTAGGTTTCTCGAGTGCTTGCTATGCTACAATTCACGTGAATTAAAAGTGAAATCGACGATATATTTAAATGAAATTTACGCGTAAAAAAACGACACGGGTGGTTTTCTATTAAAGAATTATTCGCGCAGAATAGTAAAGCAACAATTTATACGAACACGTGTTATGAAACTAGTCATTGAACCCGACGAAAAAAAAATGCAATTTTGTTATTATCTACAATACCTTTATATAATCAGGGTTCATACAACTTTTGGAAAACAAATTTCCCTGAGTTTTCCAGGTTTTTCCCCATATACTTCCCTGAGTTTTCCAGGTTTTTCTCCTTTATGGAGTATCCTATGATGCAAATGTTAACGAAGGAGGGGGGGCAAATAGGACTACTACATAATCAAAGGACATCCCCGTATCTCTAGTAGAACCAGAGTTATGAGCCTCCAAATGTGGTGTAATGTTAATCCTATGGAGGGTATTATTACGAACATTTTGCTTAATTACTCGGCCCCTGTTTGACAAAAATTTCCCCGATTTCCCTGAATTTTACTAAAAAGTCCAAATTTTCCTGAGGTTTCCCTGAGGTTTTTGTCAACTATTTATTTCCCTGATTTTTCGAGGTTTTCCCTGTTTTACAGGTTTGTATGAACCCTGATAATGTTAAAATTGAATTTTCGCGAATTTTCACGATATTCATGGAATGCTCAAATATTTTAACGAATTTCGTTCGTGAACTAATGTATAATATTTTATATTTATTTAAGGCACTATAAATTCTCAACGCGAAATTACCAATTTAAAGAGTGAACTTTTATGAAGAAACACATGCAAAATATAAAATTTATTTTCAACTTACCATTTGGGCCATATTTTTCTTGATTTCTTTTGACTTGGTCTTCGGTCAATCCCCTCTCAGAGTCTGTTCCGAAGTGATCTAATACTTCTTGAGCGGATTTCGTCCACGATTGATCCATTTTGGTTTTTGTATTGCGTAAAGTCCACTCAGTGGACAATTAACGTTCTTTGTATATCAAATTAAAGTTTTTCGAATTCCAAATTTGTTTGCGTTACTTGTGGATTAATTTATTTTCTGTTAACGAGAACAAACAGAAAACGGGGGTTAAATTTGATTAAAACCTTCATTGAAAGTAAACAAGAATATTGTAGGTCATAACATCAGATACATCTGGGTTAATTTTACGTTAGTGTTTTTAACGCGAACAATAAGGTTACGTTATATCTATCGATAGGAGATACAGAAATTAGTTAAAATACGAGCGTAAAAAGTTGCGGTGATATTCTTAATCTTTAAGGACAATGTTCATTTACATATTTCTCTACTGGTGCGTCTTTCTTTCCTATTTTTTTGAAGAGTTAGGCTTAACGCGCTCAAAATGATAATGTGAATTTATTCCATGCATAATGTATTTAGGGTGATTTGTAAAATTTAAAAAAGAAAAAAAAACGCACGTTATCAAGGCTTACAATATGAAATACGTGTTGTATTTTTGTCTACTTGTTACCACTTTTCACGGTTTAGTAACGCGATTCGCCTTTAAAATTATCTAATAATAATATTCTTCTGAGATAAAATTAATTTACATTACCCCATAATTTACTCTAAAATTAAATTTAACACTTAAAATATTAAATCTGAACATTTTCCGGTTTTTCCCAAAAACTCGAGATTACTGGTCATAATCGCGTTTGTTACTCAAACCAAAGTTTAATTACATAATTAGAGTAAAAAAATTATCGATCCTTTACGATTATATTTATTAAAATGTAATAGATTTCTGGATTACGGGTCTGTAACCTCGAAAGAGGTAACCCGATCCGCTCTTGTTTTCAATACGCGGCTTCGAACCCTTAAGCCTTGTCTAAGCTAAAACCATGACGAGGCTTAGTAGTGCACCATAAATACGACGTACCTGAGGCTTGAAAAATGTTTATCCTATAAATTGGTAGGCGAATTTCGCGTTTAATTTATATATATAGTTTATTTTGAATCATTCCGACGTCGCGCTAAACACCGAACATTAAATAATACGTTTATTTTAAATTAATTAGACCGATAATTGACCGGCAACTTTCTTTTTTACCTACAAATCTTTCACAATTCGCACCACTTCCATGTATCACAGAGGCCGGAAAAGCTCTGTACGCGAAACCACGGAGGCTACCATGTGGAGCCATTTCATTGGTTCGCGCCCCATCTAAGGGGCCGAACATAAATATACATTTTCTATCCCCCGTCTAATAAAGTTTTAGTGTTTTTCCTTCAAATTTAATCTCTTTTCCGACAACATTTCCGATTGATACTCTCTCTACACATTCTTATCGTTAAGATTTCAGCCTAGTTTATAATTAAAAATCGTCAGTAATGACTAATTATTCTTTCTAAACTTTCACCTCGTTTGGTTTAAAATTTGTAAACGCGATTTAGGATATATCAAATAAATTAACTTTAATTTTAAAACATGTCTTATTATTATAATTTCGTAGTTTTAAGGGAAATATCTAAAGTAATATATTCTGAATGTCTATGAAAAAGAAAACGGGCGCAAAAATTTGTAGTAGGTTTTGTGATTTAGAGAGGCATTGTACAGTACAACACCGACGTGAACGCTATGATTTATTATATTTTATTAAGTCGACAAGTATGACAGCTGCCCGGGGAAAGAAGAATAAAAAGAAAAAACTAATATGGCCTCGCGAATCACTTTTAAAATTTCAAACGACCGGGGACAACACTTTACACTCATGACGCACGCACCCTAAGCTAGCCGTGGAAAGTTCTCAAGAACCTCCAGTACTAAAATAAATCGGGAGATAAAAATAATTTGTAAAATACGCAGTCAAAGTTCAATTACCTTAACAATAGATAAATAGATGTTTTATAAATCAATACTAAATAATTATAAAAAATACCACGTGAGCTATAAAATATATCCAATAACACTTTTATGAATCGTCCCTTAATTACTCAATAAGATGAAAGATTACGCGCCAAATTTCTATTTCCCGCCCATTTTTGTTTTTGGTCTAAAATCTCAATCTTTTTATACTATATTAGTACTAACAGATTACGGATGGTGTAATTTAACTATTCCGAAGCAATATTTCCCTCTTTAAAATTGGTTTGTCCAACTTATCCCGAGATGAAATACCTTTCGTAATATCCTTGTCTTTAAAACCCGAGGGACGGAGATGCGAAAATGTCTTTTGAGAGAGAGAAAGTTTAAAGGAAGAGAGAGAGGGAGAGAGGAGAGAGAGAGAGAGAGAGAGAGAGAGAGAGAGAGAGAGAGAGAGAGAGAGAGAGAGAGATGAGGATGAGATTCCTTCATCCTATACAAGCCCTAGTTGAAATCGTTCCAGAAAACCACCGTCTTGCCGATCTATCTTTGGGTTTCCGTCTTCGGGAAGGTTGGTGGTGGCGGTGATGTAAAATATAGGTTTAATCCAAGGACAAAATGGTCGCGCCCAACAGGGGAGCTTCTCCTACTCGCAGCCTCAGCTATACCCTACATCCGGCTGTTTATTAATGAGATTATGGCCCGAACCAAGCCATTGTTGAAAGCCTAACAAAACCTAAGTACACTTAAGCCTATTAATCCCTGCAACTATTTATTTAAAGTGAAGGAAAGTATTTACTCAGCACCTGAAACCATTAAAGTTGCGACTATAGAAAATTTAGTTTATTTTTTGTATACTATAAAGGGAACATTACCCTAACAAGAGGTGGGGTTTTTTTCAAAAGGTGATCTTCAATTCAATATAGGTCAAAATCAGGCGGAAATTTTAATATCAAATAAATATATCATCGTTTTGACAACTTTTCCCGTCTATGTTTATAAATGTATAGAAATAAATCAAGCTAGAACTTCTTCAATCTAAGCCGTAACACCTTGACATGTTCAACTAAATTTATGATATGTTGATATAACAACTTCGGCGTTATAAATATTTAATATACTTCTGTTAGGAGAATCGCTCTTAAATTCGGAAGTTAAGTTTGTTTAAACTCTGGGAATGAACTGTAAGTACGTAGAGCAGCAACTTAGTCGAGTGTCTTCCTAAAACTAATAACAGTAAAAGAGGTTGCTCCTGGAATCGAGTCGCGAGACCCGGTCTATTTTTAAAAGTTCCCGTTGCGGGATAGATTGTAAGGAACCTTATCTACCCGCAAAAACCCCAGAGTCGTTGGTACATACGTCGAGCAGCCAGCAGCAATTCTAAAACGTCGGCGATTATATAAAAAAGGCTTAACTACAACCCTTAAACAGCTGGATTATTTTTTTCCCCCTATCCAACACAACCTATTGGTTGGAACAAACTGTTAATTTTAGCTTTTCGTAGCGGAGGTTTTGTCCTACTAGCTCTCGAGCGTGAGGTCCTATTCCCTTCGCAAGACGGGACTAGCTAAAAATAAGGCACCCAAGGCAAGCATCGTGCCGTGCCAAAACTCTTTCCTACAAGTCATACCAATCTAACTGGGGACCGTTGTCAAAGGCAACTTAAGAGATCTCACTACAATGTCACTATTAAACTAACACTAACCAACAGGTAATGACGATGACTAATGTCACTCGGGACTGTTCCTAACAGTCGGAAGTACCTAATTGCCACCCTGTCGCAACTCGCGAGTGATAAAGGAAGGGGACGAATAATGTCACTTGGCACCGTTATCAAAGGCGGGGACTTCCTTGAGACGTTACTGTTGAATTCGCCCGGACAATTCGTTCTCTTCTATAGGATCTCTTTTATTTCTCGGGTCTTCATTTAGCGCGCCTTGCCCCGCATTAAAGCGCGTCCCCCTCCCTTATTCCCCCACCCTCCTCTCTTTCAGGATGAACATTTCATATATGGTTAGGATTGAAAGACATCTCGAACACCGTGTTTCAAGATGTCTTCCAAGTGAAACGCGATACATCTCGGCGCTTAAACACTTCCAAATGTTAACAAATTAACGTATTGTTTCGTACCTTACCATTAAAAGTAACTAGTATGGGACACTTTTTATCAACAATACAAGAAAGATGGAATGCACTTATTTAAAATATTACCCTATATTTTGAGGGGTTTTTTATTTCTTATATCTATTACTTGATAAGCGCGTGTTCGACCCCTCCAAAATGAAAGTTATATAAATTTTTTTGGTGCACGTGAAATTTGTTCACGTGATCGTATAACATTTTCTCTCCCGATTTTATGACGTAATTAAAGTAAACCCTTTCATTTCAGACATGGTCGGAATATTTTCAGGATCTTAGGTTCTCTCTCTCTCACTCACTCTCTCTAGCAAATTCCATTTTAATTTAATTTTTTTCCTTGAAAACTATTTCGTATCGCTAGATTAATTATTTTTAAACCTTAGGATGCGTAGAGGTTAAAATCACGAAGCCAGAGCTAAGAAAAACTATAAATAGATTGTCGTATTTCAAGCCAAGAATTCCAAGATGGAGTGAGAGAAGCGGAGACTTGAGCCAGCATCCCAAAGATATGCTTTTTTTTTTCTTCTCTCTTTTAAAAATGATCTTTATGAATTTTTAATTTTTAAAATATAGATCTTTTGAAAGTTGAAAGATAGCGGCTCGAGCCTTCGTTTCAATAACTTGAAACAACATAGAATATTGGGGGAAAATATTACACTTTTTTTTATTAATTTTACGATTTATAAATGAATTTCTAAGGACTTATTTTAAATTTGGGTACAAGCATACTACTTTATTTCCTTATGAGATTTAACATTGCAAGTCAATCCGCCTGAACGAACTCTTAAAAGTTATGGCCTACTTTGAATCAAAATTTTCTAATGTAACTGGGCCCTAATATCAATGGTTTTAAAAAGATTAGCTCAACTTTGTCTTTAAAGTCAAGGAACTCGCGGTTGGGTTGTAGCGGTTTGTCGCCGCGAATGTCCCAATGGGATGGGATGTAGCTAAATATTGACTCTTCGGCTAAGGGGGGAACTCAAAATATACCAGCGAATAAAAGGTGTTTATATTAGGAACTAGTGAATTTCTAATGAGTCATATAAGAAAGACTCGGCTGTTTGTTTAGTCAAAGGAGATGAAAATTCTAGGCGTTCCCATAGAAACCGGGATCGGGATACCAGGGACACGCTCCCCTGTTTATTTTCAATCCGCAACTCGAGTTTTAGTAGCTCGCGGTTGATTGAAACGTCCCGTATCACCCAGACGCCAGATTTTAAAACTTCCGGTTGATTTAAACAATTGATGCCAGTCACCTTTGACCCCTAGACCCGCATGCGCCGTTTTAAAATAGTCCAAAAGGGGTCGGGATGGCTGAAAAGCCAAGAACACCACTGAGGCATGGGTCAACTTAGTCCACGGGCCACGATCAAATCAATGAAGGGACAGGGTCAAGGGTCAAGACACGCGCCTCGCGAGTTCAAACAAATTAAATTAAATTGAGAGGAAGGTAGTGGATGGATAATGAAATGTAATCCTTCCTACCTGGCCAGATCCTTTTTGTTGTTGCGAAACGGTTAAGCCTAATCTCTTTGCGAAGTGGAACCACTCTGTTCAGGCGCTTCGCATGGTGCCTGTTCTGGTAGGATCACTGCCACCGAATGCGATAGACTAACCGTTAACTCCCGTTATCCAGGCCTAGAGACGTCACAACAAGAGCTCTTAGTTTTTATGTTTCAAACGGTGCTTCCCCCTAGCGGTGTCCGCCACAAATGGGTCGGGACCCCTTTCCCCTATAGCCGCTCTTGGCTCGGGTACCACCTCCCAAAAAACACCCGTACGCCAACCGAGGAAACGTTTGCCAAAACTTTTCACACCGTAACCAAAAAAATCTTTCATCTTCGCATCCAGGGGCCTTGGATATAACGAAGATGGTGGTGGTGCTGGTACGCGTCATGACATATTAACCTAAAACCAATGAGAAAGTCACGCGAACCTCCTCATCTCCCTTGCTACTGGTCCAGAGTTACTCAGTGACACTTGGGGAGACGCACGCAGCCACCTGATGCTATTGTTAGCGGAAAGATCTTGGGACGATGCAATACACCGCATCAAGAGCGCATTGGAGTAAACATAAACGGACGTACAAGTTAAACAGCAACCTCTATTTGAATAATTTACTGTTTCCGAGTACATGATTTAACTTGATTAACCAAACGCGTATCCTGTTAACTAGCCTACACCAATCCAAGTTTCAAGCAATCAAACTGGTAGATTACAAAATCATGAACTTAAAAGACACGCCATTATTGAATTGTCTTTATTTAGTTTATCCATGGAGAACCATGGTTGAAACTGTTCCATGTCAACGGTAACTTGCAATAAGCACTGGGGTTTAATCTACCAGCTTCTAATTCCAAGTTACGATTAGTACCTTCAATAAAGGAGGTAACGTTGCAACTTCGTCCCGGAATGAAATTGTAAAAAAAGAAAGAAAAAGCTATAGTTCTCTGTCATCGCGAATTTCCCAACTTTGTGTCTCGAACATAAAGTCAGGGACGCGTCAAATTCCCCTTCTAAGATAGGCCTTATTTAAGTTAGCAAATTACACCGTGGTAAAAGGATACGCACTGCGTCTCCATGTGCAAGGTACGGTAGACACCCGGCCGGTTTCAAAAATGTAATATTAACAGTCCATTTTAAATGTATATCGGCCCAGCTGCATGGCCCAGTTCGTTACCTTAACCATTAGTATGTAATGTAGAAATTTCTGAAGAAACCCGATGCAGAAATGAATGAACTAAAAGAATGTAGGTATTTCACTCTCACTTTCGAAAGAAGGACCCATGCACGACCAAAATAGATTTCGTTTCTTTGATAAACTAATCAGTATTGGTGCAAATGCTTTACGCTCGATTAGCGAGAAAAGAAAAATCTCAACCACGCACCTCCGGAGGAGTCGTAGCTCTCTTAAGAAAACCAATATTAGTTTCTACATTTAGAATCCAATAATCCCGACAGACTATAACTAAGAATAGGATCGACACGTTCCTGAATTCCTACCCCTTTCTCTATTTCTGTTTCCCTCTAATTCCTATATAAATTTTGCGAACTTTGGCGCACTTTAACCTTAGGTAAATTTGACCTAGAACCACCATGAAAATGAGGGCGACGATATTCGCGTTCACTTTCTTCGACGCTCGTCGAGCACCGATCGAGCTTACGTAAGCTCGCCTTGAGACACAGATCGAGTAATTAAGCCATCTTTAGGTTATACGTTTGACGCTTGGGTATATCTTCCCATCCTCAATGTAGAGCTTGGCTGCCCAATATCTAGGAGATGGGCCATATTCTTTTTTCTATTTATTTTCGGGGTCGTCCCAGTTTCGTTTATATTTTTAAAAATTCCCTGCCGGTTTTCTTTCTTTTTAAATAAACTTCAAATAATATTTGTTCCACTTTTAGGAAAGTCGCACCTGCTAACAAACAAGTTAAAAAAAGTCCTCAAGATCAGGAGTCTTGCGTGGCGCTCTTTCTTTTCCTAAAAGTCGTATTTCAATTTAGTTTTAAGACGATGAAAAATTATGATGTATTTAAACTCGGGTCGACTTCTCTTTAACTAAATAACAGATGGACTGTGAAGGATGGATCTACACCCAAGACGTATGAACTACCACTACTACCGCGTCATACTTTTAGAAAATATTTAGTCTTTCAAAATTAAGCGCTTGTTCTTTCATAATTAATCTTACATAATTCAAGTCTCGCCCTCTGTTTTCAAATCATAATGTATAGTATGGAACAGACCAGACGTTACTGTTGTTACTACTCTGTGTCAAGGGTGTGACATTTTTCATACCAATATTTCCGTTTGCAGTTCAGCGAGACTCTATTTCTAATTACTTAACATACATTGAAAATCGATACAATATTCAAGCGCCATTAAAGGGTTGGGATAGCTTGGGGTTATTGGCAAATTTAATTTAAAGTCTTTTAATCGAGTCTCTCATCCGGGGGTCACAACTGACAATAATCTACCATTCAGAAGTCATTTGGAAATTCCTAAGATTTCATCTATCTTCCGCCGGGATTCTCATTAGATTCCGTTGTCTGGGTAACGTCATTAAGACGATGAGTGTTAAGTTATATAATATGAAAAATTCCATTCCAAATTAGGCTCCCGAAACAATTTAACTTTATAGTTGGATGCTGGTGGTGGTATAAAAATCTAGAAAGGGGTCGCTTGGCCCACGGTGAAAAGCTAATACCTCGTATACTAACTTAGGGAGGACTTTGTACACGCGGAACTTCGTAAAACGCTTTCCAACATTTGAGTGGATGCCAAAGCGAGACTGCACTCAGGTAGAGGCGTAATGACTACAAGCTAAAAAAAGAAATTACGGATAAGACTAGCTTAATCCATTAAAACAGAAAACTATATCACCGTAGACTGAACTCCGTAATGGATTCAAATTCCATTGCATTAGAATATTGGGGTATTGCATTCGATAGCGTTTAATTTAAGCTACAAAATGAGCCCAAAACGGTCTCAATCGGACTAAAACTAACGAAGTTACAACCAATTCTCATTGATTCAGTCCCTTTCTCTCCGTTAACTTCATCTTGCTCATCCCATTTAAGATATGAAACTTATTTTCTCTGTTTCTCTCGCTCTTGGATTACGCGTACGTATTTAAACAATCTATTGACTGGTTCCGATATACCCCCTTCAAAAATTAATGATTTCCCCAATTTTACATAGCGTTGAAGTTGAGGACTCTTATTTCGACGCAAAGATGAGGGTACATTTTTTTATATAAAACCGCTAAAGTAGCGTATCGATGACGAAAATGACTTCAGAATTTTGTCCCAGACCTAGATTCTTTCTTACATAGACCAAGACTGACTGACTCTCTTGCTTAAGCGACGAGTTTCGTTCAAGGGATGGATGCCTAAGAGAGAGGAAGACCAAGAGCAAAGCGCAAACTATTCCCGGCAGTGAGGGAAATGTAAAGAGAGACTCAACCTCAAGTACTCAAAGGATTCCTTTGTATATAGGGATTTCGTATTAATTTTTCGAATAACTTGTGCCCTGGTGGTTGTAGCCCCGAGTATTAGGTATCGTTGGAAAGGGCAGAAATATGGCTAAGAACTTCCATGTAGGTGTCGTGTAAATAAGACCGCGTTCATCCTATGGAGAGGACGTCTATATGAATCTTTCACTTAATAACTCGGGCCCCGATTGTTGCAAACCGCGAGTATTTGTTATCGTTTGAAACGTAAGAAATAGGACTATGTCGCATGCAAAGGACTTCCTTGGTTAGAGTTATGCCACTTGAAAATATAACTATGAACATATTTTTAAGCGAATATTTTAGAACATAAATTACTTAAGCCTTCCTTTAACTTTAAAATGAAAAATTTCTTAAGCTAGGAGAAAGGTTTCTTGGTAGTATGGTAGTCTTGATAGGCTCGCCTAGCTAGATCTCTCGCTAGCTTTTAGCGATTGCCAAGAATGTGGCTCTGAATTGAATAGATAAGGGCCACGGTTTTCTTGTCTTAGGCTTTTTGCCTTCATTGGAGCAACGAAAACGACACGTGTTTTAGGGTACGCTGATTACTCTTTAGACCTCTCCCGCCTTTTTATAAATAGACCTAGACCAAACCCATAAGCCTTTGCGAAATAATTATTTAAGAACCAAAAGAGACAAAAGAAGAAGCAGAAAACTTAATTCCAACAAAATCAAAAAGGAATTATACAGACAGTCCTTGCCAGAGGTTAGGGTGAGGGACACGGCAGTGAGGAGTAGGACATACTTCTCCAGTAGAATTTCAAATAACCGTTCGACATTACATACAGTCTTTGTGATGCCCCATATCAGATTGAAGCGCGCAAAGAAATCGGTAAAAGTGTAATGGCGTATCTAATATAAAAATCTTAACAGAAGCTGCAGGAACTACGCCGTCCAGAAGTCTAACGTAATAATAATAACAACCGAAAGAAAATAAAATTGATCCGTCACTTTGATAATACATTTAGGTCGCCAAAAAAATGTCGCTGCTACATTTACCCTATAGCGCCGCTATTAAGAATTGATTTCCATAAACCCGCGAATATTGATCGTTATTTACTACTACATTCAATAAATCTCTCTCCCCCTCAGACTCTTTTGCTAAATAAAGCTTTTAACCCAAACGATAATCCTGAAAAGCGTGAACTTTCGAACGCTTCAATCAGCGTTAACTGGAGGGGTCGCTCACTCGCCACAATCTTTTGCCTAAAATAAAATAGAGCTATCTCAGTTGTGACGTCAGTGCCTAGGTAAAACGTCACGGGCTTAGCTTTGGCAGTCGGCGGCCATGTTTGGTACCGCTTTGGTTCTATGGGCAAATAGCGTGGGTGACGTCACACTAAGGCTTCTGAAATAGCTCTATTGCGCCTAAATTCATCTTGACTGGGGTGAAAAGGCTTAGCTAGAGGTAAAAAAGCGCGTGCAATATTAGCAGTACGTTTCAAGGTCCACCACGTGACTCTTGTTAAGACTTTGTTTAATTTTAACTATCCTATCCTTCCGGGCGTTATTTTGTTTTAACCGCCAAACTTCGATCACTTTAAGTATTCTTTACAAGCGAGGCTTAGCTTACTTACTAGTCAATAATAAACAGTGTTGGTTAAAAAAAAAGGGGCACCCTTGAACGTCACATTTCTGGCAAAACTCCTGACATTTCTCTAGTAAATACAGACTATACATTTTCAGTAAAAACGTTGCTAAAAGCAAACTAAAAACACGTCGAAAATGGTGCCAATTCAAGTTTACGAATAGTTGTACCGCTTGATAAAAACCATGACTACTTTCATCAAAGAAATACGAGCGCACCAACACGTGGACCAATTAACTCCCACCTCCCAATCTAAATCCATATCTTACCTAATTTTCAATTGATGTCTCGTTAAACACTATACCGCTTTACATTTTCATACTAACTAAATTTTAATTCTAATTTAAAATTAAACTAAAACACTAATGTTTTTTAAAATAAATTCCAGAGCGACTGTCACTAATTTATATCATTTTAATCTAATTTAAATATTACAGGCTTTACTGCAGCGATGCGTGACCGTCTCCTGTGAAATGGAAATTAAATTAAACTGGCTTAATTTTCCTTAAATTTTTTTTTTTTAGATTCTATTTGCCGACAGGTCGCGATGCGAAAGCTTTAAAAATTAAAAAACTATAGGCTCAATATAATCAGCGAGGGTGGCGGGGGTAGGGGTGTTAAAATGACGTCGGATTTACGTCATCCATTGGTACAGAGGCGCGCGAATACAGGTTGAAAAGTCAAATTGTTCCTAACGATGTAGACGGGTTTGTCAGGGTTTGGTTAGTTGTTCTTTTTTATTCTCTTAAAATATTTGGTTTGTTTGAAAAGGTCATAGGTTATCGACGTTGCTACGTATATTATTCATCATCATCAGCGCAAGGTTAGGCCTAATCAATCTTAAATAAGTTTTAAAATTCACGTGATTCAAGGTTGTTTCATTAATACGCGCGCGCTTAAATAAATTTGGCGGGAAAAGTTCGCGAGCACGTGCGCGCTATTTGGCGCAAAACCACGTGTTTTTTCTTGCTTCTTTACATTATATTATTTCTAAAGGCGAAAATACCGGTTTATTCGCGGTTTTCGCGAGTAATAAAGCGAAATGCTTTATTAAAATATTAAATTAAATTTTTAAACACTTAGACTTTGATTCGAGGAAAAGGGGTCAGGGACTTGTAAAAATTATTTTCGTAATAAAGTTAACGTAAAATTAATAATCGTGTTATTTAAATTAAGCAAAACTTTATGGTTTTTATACCGTAATTTTACGCAACAAAACCCAAATTGTTTCGCTTTCAAAATATCGAATTAGTGATTTACCTCGTTAGCACTTTGACTTAAAAATAAAACAGAGCCTAAGAAAGTGGTCGGACAGTTGCTTGATATCTTGTCTTTTAATAAATAATTCATATAATTATCCGTCCCCTCGGAAACACCATTACGCAACTGTCTTAGAAAATTAATTCAATGCCAACAACGAAGAAGAACGAACGATAGCTAAAAAATTCTTTAGTTTTCACTTTTTCTATTCTTTCTTTTTTTTCAGCCTTTATTCAAGGCTATTTGTCGAATTATTTGGCCCAATTGGAAGCCCGCATCTTCTTCCTTGAAATCTTTTCTTATCTCCAACAGAGGCGAGACAAAGATACAACTCATTTAACATCGCAAACTCAAATTCCTAAATTTGTCTAATTTATCGCGGAATATTAAAGGGAACAACACCTCCATCGCGTTTTCTAGAACCCCCAAGGATTACCATCCCCTAAATTGGCTTTTTGGAGGGTCCGGGCTATTTTTAGGGGACCATTCATAAAGAAATTTTTTGAAAATATTTAAAAAACCAGATATATCGGTCTATTAAATCTAATTCTAAACCAATTATAATAAATAGTCTCAGCAGCCTATATTAATTATACATAGACCTTAACACAGTCAAAGACATCGAGCCGCCAACATTATTCTATATAGAGAAGGTTTATGGAGGAAATAAAGTAAAAAAAAGGGCCACATTTGATGGAGTAGCCAGATATTTATAAACTCCCAGGGATGAAGACTGAAATTAAGCGCTCGCTCGGGGAAGTTGAAACGAGAATTACAAGAGAGCAAAAATACAAGTATGAAAAGATAGCCCGAGAAATCTAGCTCTCAGTGTAGAACAGGCGCCAATAAATAAAAAAAACGCGGGAAAAATATCATCCTGAGAAAAACGCGCGCCAAAAAACCCCGCGCTGAGGGGAGAAAAAAAAAAAATCTCCAGCATCTTCCGCGCGTGCGCCTTGTGGGACGGAGTGGAGGGAGGTGGGGGGTAAAACCGCGCGCGCGCTCCAATCAAAGTCTCGTGGGCACGAGATGATTCCCGCCTAAAAGCTCTTTCTTTGGGATCAGGCAGGAAAAAAATACACGCGCTTTACACGTGACAATTTCTCTCTTAAAATGAATCCCGGAGCCAAAACGATAAGAAAGCTTAAAAGGGGAAGGGGGGAAGGTTGAATAAAAGACTTAGTTCTGCTTGAATTAATTAGAGGAATAAAAATAGGCCAAAAATAGACGAATTTCAAATATTTATATAAACATCTGGGTTGTTTTTTTTCTGGTTTTTTTTTTTCTTGGGTCTTTTAACATTGGCCAAAACGATAAGAAAGCTTAAAAGGGGAAGGGGGGAAGGTTGAATAAAAGATTTAGTTCTGCTTGAATTAATTAGAGAAATAAAAATAGGCCAAAAATAGACGAATTTCAAATATTTATATAAACATCTGGGTTTTTTTTTCTGGTTTTTTTTTCTTGGGTTTTAACATTGATTGTAATACATTTTAACAGGATTTTCTTACCTTAAAATCATATTAAAAAAAAAAAAGCTTATATATTTAGGAATGAATTATTTTTCAGTCCTTAGGAACTTTAAAAAATAGTTAACTGTTTTACAGTAAAACTTATCTTTAAAAAAAGTACCTACATTAGAATAAAAGAGGGGTCGGATATAAATTTCTAAATGTCTTCAAAATATTAAAAAAAAAAAAAAAATTGAAAAATAAAACAGAATTATTTAATATAATTATTATGTCTATGACTAATTAATTTTTTAACTAAATTTTAATTATACCCGAGTTTAAATGGGGGCCCACCCATAAATTTTTAAGAGGGGATTTTTTATTTTAATGGGGACCACCTATAAAGTTACAAAATTAAAGCAAAAGAAAAAAAAGGTGTTTTTTTTTCTTTCTTTTAAGGTTATTAATTATTTCAATTTACTTTATTAACTCGATTGTTTATTGCTCCGAATTCGTCCTATATGACTGGATTCTCTGCTTTCTCGGTTACTGGGTCCACTTCTGGGTCTGTCATCTTCGTCATCACTAGTGTAAGCCATGGCCACGGCTCCCCTGGTACTTGTGGCTTGCATTAAATCCATATCTGGACCATTACGGTTCTCATAAAGCAAGATATTCAATGTTTCCTCTAATATTCTAGCTTCGGGAAATTCAACCTGTGGAAAGAATTAAAAACAAACGCGTAATTTGATTTTAAATTCTTTAAAATCACATTAAAGGGAGGGTGAAGTAGAAAATCAAGTGATTTTTTAATCGATTCTTCTACTAATTATAATAGCAGTCTGCATAGTGAAACATTCAGGAAATACTTAATTCCGAATGATTTTAAAATTCAAATTAGATTCAGATTTTAAGGATAATTTTAAACAAGGACTTCCGACCAATCGCGTAACGCCTTGCCTTTTTGTTAACAAAATTCTCATGGCACGCTCCATGTCTAGCGCCACAATTATCAGGTCGCTCGTGAATTTTATCAAATCTCGTGATAAATTTCATTCAACACGGAACGTGCCACGAGAATTTTGTTAATGAAAAGGCAGGACGTTACGCGATTGGTCGGAGGACCTTCTTTAAAATTATCCTTAAAATCTGAACCTAATTTGAATTTTAAAATCATTCGGAGTTGGTATTTCTTGAATGTTTCACTATGCAGACTGGTCTAGAAATTAGTAGAAGAATCGATAAAAAATCACTTGATTTTCCACTTCACCCTCCCTTTAATTAATTTAATATATAAATTTTATTAACAATTATTTAAAAATATTTCAAATAACTTAAAAAAAACTCTGTAAAATAAATTATTTTAAATACTAAATAACCTTGGTATGTTTCTTATCAGTTGCGTAAACAATTGAAGTACAACAAACTTCAGCAACTTTTCTTCCGTGACCATAAAAGGACCAACAACAAATTTCATTATTTCCAATGACATCTTTGACAAACATGACACGCCCACTGAATCTCAATGAAACTTTATCAAAAAGTTCCAAATTTTTAAGTAAATGGTCATCAGATGCGCTATAATTAAATTAAATTTAATTAACATTATTTAATAAATAATTGGATCAAAATTATCAAGGGGGGAAAAAAAATGGACCTTGTATATGAATATTTATTATTATGTCTATTGATTAGCAGCTTTACAACAGGCTGGAATGAATAAATTAAATTAAATTAATTAGTTGATTATCTATAATTAATTTAATTAAGTTTAATTAGAGTTACCTTAGAAGAGCTATTAATTAATAATTGTTCTTCAGTTGATGAAGTTATTAAAGGAACTCTACATATAGCTTCCACTCCTGGTTCTCTTCTTTTAAGAGCACCTTCGCAACTATCAACTAGTTCCTGAATCAAATAATACTTGGCTTCCGCTAAAAGTTCAGCTATTTCTCTAGGAGATTCCGGTAATGGTACTGAATTGTCCCTTAAGAAATTTAGAATGGAACCAAAATGCTTGCCACAACGATCAATTAAGATCCAACCTGAAACGGTTAATTATATATTAATTGAGATTTAATTATATTAAAGAGAGTTTAAATACCTTCAGAATCTGTCAGAACTTCCATCCTCCCACTAAACATGGCTCTTAACATACTATCGTGTTTTGTTAATGTTCCAATTGTAGTGTAATGAAGAGAGCCTCCCACATTTAACTTTACGTATTGGCTAGGGGCTCCTTTAATGACTGTTTTATGGTCTCCAGACATCGTTATAATCGCTTTATTAGCTGAAATTAAACTTAAAATTCAATCATCCATGTCAAAATTGAGATTGGCAACCATTGTGAAAGAAGCCGAGGCTTAACTTCTTACCTTCCGCGGATGTCATGAAAAATGGATATTTAGAATTTAGACAATTTTAACAGATTTAGCATCACTATTAGTTAATTTTTTACTCAAAGTTAATTAGATTTTAGTTAATTTTGAGGGAAAAAATATAAAATTTTTGATGAGCACCGTGACAAGCCTTACAAATTGACTGTTCCGCAGTTCCACTAGCAGGCGATAAAAGCGTGCCGTTCAAGTTCAGCCCAATCCCCCTGGTAACACGTATAAGAACTATTTTTAAAAATATTTCATTAAATCAAAGTCCTGACTGACTGACAGACTGACTGATAATCAACGCCCAGCCCAAACCGCTTGCCCTAGAAGGCTGAAAATTTGCAGAAACGTTACTCATAAGTAGTAGGCGCGTACTAAGAAAGATTTTTCCAATCCGCTGCCATCTTAAAAAATGGCGCCCAGAAATGTAAAAAATCTTCTCTATGCAACAAAGTCCGCGCGTTTCAACCGATTTCAGAAATATTTAGTAGACGGGTTTCCTTTAACCTATAGACGGGTTGAATGGTCTTTCGGGTTCGATTTGTTGCCATCTTTTTAAATGGCGGCCAAAAACTTAAAACCCTTCTTTATAGAATAATGTCCGCGTGAAAAATAATAAAAAATGTCCCGACGGGCTGACGGGCAACGCCGAGTGCCTTCGCTCCTAGGGTGCTACAAAATTATTAGTCATCAGTAAAATCTACCCATTCTTTGTATCATTTTGATGGTAGTTCTTATTGCACGCCAGCGACGCCGCGGGTAACAGCTAGTTTAAATATAGATTAATAACACAAACTACTGGGTTAATAGAATAACACTATCCTAATTTCGTCAAAAATTAACAAGCTAATACCGTTTTCTACTGATGGTTACGTTTAAACCCACCATGGAGTAATATTACAATAGTCCTAGGTTTATTATAAGGTTATTAAAGGTATTTTAATTATCACTACAGTAAAGCTACTCCATGCAAAACTGCAACGGAAAACGAAGTCCGATCAAATCTTAGAGTGTATACTTCCCTTTTCTTCTAAGATTGTAACTGACTATTTAATGCATACTCCTCGAAAGAGAGAATTGTTTTCAATTAATATATCCGGTCTGTTTTCGAGAAACTGGTAGAAACGCTGCCAAATTTTTATACATAATGAATTATTGTTATTTAACAATTGAGGGGCCAGGAGAGCATTGAGGCTAAGGACCAGTATAGGGAGGGAGGGACACATAATTCCTTGAACAAACAAATTACGTTCAAGGTCTTTACAACAATTGATATATCTTACGAAAGAAGACCTTCAAGATTCTTGACGTTTGTCAACTTCTAAGGAATCAGTCGCGAAAAAATGAAGCTCTCCGTTCTAACCATCTCGTGTTTCCTCTCCATTTTTCTAGTTTTCGGTAATAAATTTCGTCTCAAACGCTCTAAACTCTCCGAAAACCGAATCCGCGGTACCCATGCACTAGCTTTAAACGCTTTGTTTTCTTTACAGAACTAGGTTTTACCAATGGAAAGAAATACGGGTCAAAATCGAGCAGCAAATCGGGTAACAAACAGGCACCGAGTAATCCGGGATACCCTAGCTATCCCGGTGCCAAAACGGCCAGCAAGGGAGGATCCAATATAATGAAACAGGTTACTAAACCCAAGAATGTCATCGGAGCTGTTGTCGGTGGATATGTCGCTCACAAAGTCCTGAAAAAGGTAGGACATAAAGATTCCTTCGACCCATCGCGTTTTAACTAAGTTGGCGAAAAATTTAATTAGGTTGTGAAGAAGCCGAAGATTAAGATCGGAGGCGGAGGATTCGCTTCTAGTAAGTGGCCCCTTTCAAATAGAGAGTCCGCAACGCGTGACGTCGTTAATTTCGTATCTTCTATTAAGGCGCCTTTATGATGTACGCAATTGGGGGCCCAAGTTGGGGTTACCGTCCCTATCGTTCCCGTTATTATTACACCCGACCCATTTCCCGCATTTTCGTTCACCACACGAAAACGGAGGACTGCTACGAACAAGTAGCTTGCGCGGCGGTTTTACAGAGAATGCAAATACAACGACTGGACGTCGAAGGTACGAAACCGCTCGAGGAGTTTCCAATAAATTAAGCCATGACCTATTGAACTTTGCGCTTCCAGGGTTAACGGACATTGGATACAATTTTATGATCGGAGGTGATGGCCGAGTGTACGAGGGTCTCGGATGGACTTCGTACGGTCATTACCGTTCAGTCATGGGTGAAGACTCCATATCCGTGGCCTTCATCGGAGATTTCTCAATTTACAGGCCCAACGACAAACAGATGGAGGCCTTCCAGCGTCTATTGCGATACGGAGACGATCGGGTAGGTTTTATAAGCAAGATTAGTTGGGTTTCAAGGTCATGATGGAACATTTATCGATTCAGGATTACCTGAAGTCGTACAGAATTCACGCGCATCGTGACGTAGCTTGTACTACGTGTCCCGGTGATGCTCTTTACTCTTGGGTTCAAGCTATGCCACGTTACAGGAGTTTGCCTCCCATAGACTGTACTCACAGCGGCAGAGTTAACCAGCCTCTCGGAATATAGCCTCCATGGTTAAATATCATTATATCCTAATTAACATATTATAAATGTACTGAAACCATGAATAAATAAAAATAACCCTGGTGGTTCAATGCAGTTGCGAGACAACAATGCGTAAATTTATCGCTTGGGAGGGTGAGGGTAAAAAAAATCTATTTTCATATTTTTGGAAGAGGCCTTAACAACTTAAAAGCTAAAAGCAAAGAAGAGGTAGGTAGGTCCAAGAAGAACTAAATAAATGTAGTCCCCAAAGATTCTTATTGGTTTACGGGACATGCGCGGAAGAGATGGACTCTTCAAACCGGGAGATAAAACGTTCCGCTTTCCACGGTCTCTGTCACTTACTTGAGAAGATTCGACTCGAACTTACCTTTCTTCTCGCGCTGGTTCATCTATCTGTCCAGATTTGGGACAGTCCTGAGCGCCGCTCCATCACCGCAGTCTCTTTCGCTCCACTTTCGATTTTAAGAAACAATTTTAAAGAAAAGATGTCGATTTCCATCAATTTCTTGACTTACTTTTTAGCCATTAGCGTCTCATTAGCCAATCGTAATATAGTCGAGGCTACCCAAGAAGGTGGAGGGAACAATAATTGGGCCAATATCGCCTTCCCGAGATCCGGATGGTCAAATTCCATCGATGACGTCATACCGGTAAGCGTCCTTTTTGTAATATTAATTAATTGAAATGCGATTGGAGAAGAGCCTATCTCCTTCCGTAATTAGATTCGTAATTAAAACATTAATTTAAAATCATTATTTAGAACAACCTTAAACTACTTTTAAAATTGCCTAAATCAATGTTCTTAGATGAAACTTGTTTAAATTAAAATCCTCTAAAAATGAATTAAACTTGAAGCCTGCTAAATTTTCTAGAACTTCAACTTCAACCTCTCTTTAAAACAACACTTTATAAGATACGAAGCTAATAAATAAATACATAAATAAATAAATATAATAAATGGGTTAACAACTTTATCACCTGCGCAAGAATTATTGGAGAGGTGTACGTAGGCGTGAGAGAAACGTCGATCTTATCTTCTAGCGTGCTTGTATACCTATACTTCATTAAGTTACACTCTTGAAAGGTACTAATTTGCCCCGGTTCAAATTAAGAAATAACTGGCAAAGTCTCTATCTATCCTCGGGATACGACAACCCTATATATTTTGGCCTGGAAAATTTAAGCTCAGTCACGTCTTCCCCTTAAAGTTGGTGCTAAATCCAAACTCTAGATCCTCGGGACCCTCTTTTTCCGAGAGGCGGAACACTTACCTCATTTTTCCGCTTGAGAATACTAAAGTTCTAAATGATAAATTATCGTCGGAAGTTTCCAACCCCTCCGTTTCTCCATTGAAGCGACGGCCGCTTATTCCAATGCCCTCGGGTCCAGCCAGACCAAAAACTAACGAAATTTCCCAGAGAGAATGAATTCTAGGAAGCCTTAAACCGAGTGTAGATAATCTTACAGCCAAAATGTAGTATCTTTACATACTCCCCTCCTATGACACACGACGTTTTTAATCTCTCAAAGTTGCGCGTGAGAAATAATAAATTACGTTTTCGTAAGTTGCGCGAGCGAAAGAACAACCAACACTCGCGAGTTCGTGTAATAAGTTGTAATGAAGCCGAAACTCAACTTGATAGAATACAAAAAAAGGTGGTATAAACGTACAGCCACATTAATTGGGACAACGCGAACATATTTTGAAAATAGCCAAGACGCGTCCCGATCATAAAAATAAAATAATTTGTTATTTTTCAATTTTATTTGGGGGGGGGGGGGTTGTTGGAAAACGGATAGAAATTGAATTTTAGGAAATTGTACGAAAATCTTAACTTTTCAAATTTAATTAAAGTTTAAAACTTGAAAAGAAAAAAATAATAATAATATTTTACGAACACCAATGCTTAGCGGGTGAAACATTTCTACAGGGGCTGCATTGAAAAAGCATTAAATTCGAGGCCCCTGTAAGTTGGCTTTTGTCACCTACTTGAAAATAATAAAAACACTTTGATTTTAAATTGGAATTTTAACCTTTTCTAAGAAAATAAAACGGTTTGAAATTTACAATTAAATAAAAATTCTTATCAAACAGCCTGATAGAGATGTCCAAACAGACAAATACACAAACAAAAGAACGCTTTTATTTCTCGCATTGCATTAAATTGGAAAAGAGAGAAATCTTGGACGATTTGATAAAAGAATAAGACGCGCGCTGGGAGAGAGATGATTGTGGGGCTAGAGCCCCCCTGGGGCGAAAGGGATTAAGAAGCTTTGATCAATACGTCAATGTCACGGGAAGCTGCCCCCAATACTCTTCCTCCATGCTCGTTTTATTGCTCGGATTAATTCGACAAGCCCCTGGAGGCATCTCCCCCCCCCTTCCCCCCGGGACAAACTGGGGGGGGGTTGCTTCCTTGTAAAGAGGATTACAGACGCCCCCTCCCTCCTACTTTACTCGATAACAACTGCGAGTTACTGGTCATTGGGCTAGCTAGTGGACCAGATAACAAATAAATAATAATAGTGTCCAACCAAGGCTTAAGATGGAAATTCCGAATTACAATTTAAAAATCAGTTTGACGGGATAGCGAGAGATAAGGACCAATTAAAATTAGATTAATTAAACCCTAATTAAATTATAATCAAGGGGTCCCTGATTAGGCCCGGATTAGCAAAGATGGGGTATTGGTATTACGTATGAAGTTCAGCTTCGAAACTTCAAACTTAACCTTCGCGGAGTGGAATTATTCAGACTGCAAAGATGACGTTCCTCCAAGTTCCAACCTTTGACCTCACTCTATATGAAATGAAAGATGCTTACATTTAATCGATTCCGAGGAGCTAACCACTTCAGTTTATCTACATTTAACGGATGGGTTAATTGTAAAGATTTTAGGTTAATGGAATTTTAAAGATTACATAAAGGACGAAGTGTACATAGAGTGAATAGCCCCTCGATAAATTCAATCTCGGAATATCCTCAGATCAGATATATATGTACACGGACAAACCGCGTAAATACAGACTCATATTTTCTCAAGTATTTCATCCATTATTCGAGTGTTTATCGTAAATGGAACGACGGATTTGGGTATACCCAAATCCGTCGTTCCATTTATAGGTAATGATTTCGGATCTCAAACGCCTTTCGAGTACCTAGACATATCGGTGGCCCTTAAAAGCAACTCGCGTACTGTAAAAAATCCACGCAGCAATATCACAAATACCATTTATAACCTAAAAGGTTTAGCCCTCGAAAGAAATCCGGGTGGATTTTACTCAAATAAATATTGGAAGAAGTTACGGACCCTCATACTTGAGAAATAAAACTCCGCTTTGAACATTTTATTTTTGAAGTGGCTCAATTTGAACTTTAATAATTCGAAGAGTCAATAAAGCTAGCTCCTGCCAAATTTCTAAATATAGTAGCACTCGAGCTGGAGACTTATTTATTATTTACACTGACTTAATTTAAAAGTACTCGTGAAAAAGGAGGGGAGGGCGAATTAGGCTATAAAGGGGATCGACTGACGATGAAGTATAAAGCCGATGGAGAAAGTTCTTACGATCTATTTGATTAATGCTCCCTGAAGCTATATATAAATATCCATGTTGTGGATGGCACTTTACGCTCGGCTCCCACCTTGGTATGGTTATTGACGTATTATTTGTAAACGGACAGGAAATTTAAATATTTTAAATTTAAAACAAATGCTCAGGCTAGAAGACAGCAACCTGACCAGCATTGAACGTAACCGATGCCTAACCTAAGCCAAGCCTGACCTAACCTAAGCCAAGCCAAGCCTGACCTAACCTAAGCCAAGCCAAGCCTGACCTAACCTAAGCCAAGCCAAGCCAAGCCGGACCTAACCTAACCTAAGCCAAGCCAAGCCTGACCTAACCTAAGCCAAGCCAAGCCAAGCCGGACCTAACCTAAGCCAAGCCAAGCCAAGCCTGACCTAACCTAAGCCAAGCCTGACCTAACCCTAACCTAACCATAACTTTAACCCAAGCCAAGCCAAGCCTGACCTAACCTAAGCATAACCCTAACCTAACCTAAGCATAACAATAACCGTAACCTAAGCATAACAATAACCGTAACCTAAGCATAACAATAACCGTAACCTAAGCTAACCTAACCCTAACCTAATAAATATTCCTTCAACGTTACCGGTAGTTTACGCGACACATTTCGATACTCGCTGAGTTTAAAAGATCGAATGTTGTGTTCGTTACGTCATTTACTGGAAATCAAAGATCGATCCCACGTATAGGAACTATTTTCTTTTGGGGAGTTTCGTATTTCCGTCCGCTTATATGGATAGTGTTTCCTTGTTTATATGGGCTTAACATCGCGTTACAAGGAACAATTTAGAGCGTGGGAGCCGAACCAGGCGCACCGCCCGACTGACAAGAAATATACTGTTTTGTACCACTACAACACATCAGGGGCTATAACCTTACTCCCCCCTCAAAAACCCCCGGACGGTACTGGGGCTTTGTTCCCATCAAATTCGCCCCTTTGATCAAGGATTAAAGTGCCCCTTATTATATTAATTACCTTATGAGAGGAAGTCCTCGAGCTTAATATGGTTAATAAATTAACAATCATCTACGTATATTATAACCTGTACTTCCTAATTCACTATAATGACGTAATATTACTATATCCCTTGTAAAAGCGCGCGCAATTTCAAAGTTAATAAAGCACGTGAAATAAAAATTTCAAACAAGGCTTAACTAATCTTTCAAATTTATACGCTAAGCCTAATATTTAAACCAAAACCCTTAAATATTAAGGAACTAGTATAGTTCCCAGTCCTGACGAAGTTTCTAACCTAAATTGGTTCCATCAACTCGGAATCCCACGCAGACCTTTCCAATTTCTCTTAAACCCCTGTCAAAGGACTCTGAACTTCCAGTTGCGTTTTGGCGTTTTCCTAAGCCTTTGTCATTTTACCCAACAGTTAAGCCTAACGAGGGACGGACGTAACAACCTTTTTTTTCTTTGGTTTTTATAACAACTATAGCTAAAGACGAGCGTAGTGTATACTAACCCACAACTCGCGTGCTGCTTGACCAATCGGTCTCGTTAAGAGGTATATTCGATTTCAACCTCGAAATGGACATGGACTCCCGCTTGAAAAGAGGCATTTAATAAGAAGAATGGTTCATTCTAGGACTGCTAATAAGATGTTATTACCGGAAATTAGCAATAAGTAAAAGATTAGAGAAAAGATTATCTTTTATACGAGAAAGAGCGCTGTATTTTGCCAAATAAACTGTGACCTCTCCTTTAAAAGTAGTATATACGTCTATGGCCCAGAGCATTTGTACGTTCAATTATATTGGATGATTAATTTTCTACAGAGTGGAATTGGGACATTTCCTTTATGTCCTTAAGGTCCCCGAGGAAGGTAGGGTCCGCCCGTAGCTATACTGACTTTCTAGGGAACGAAGCCAATTGAACGGGATGGCCGGGCGCGCCCGAGACAAAATCCAATCTCATTTGAATATCTAAATCAATTCTAGTTCCTTTACCAGAATAATACATCGGCCTACATAACCTATAAGATAGAATTACCATAGCCCCCATTGCACGATGTACAATTCAAAGACTAACGACTGATTGAACCGCTAAATCGTGATTTGACATTATGAAGGAAAATCCGAAAAAAAAAACTATTTTCAATGATTCGATTATCCCTGTTAGGCCTAACTTTATTTCCTAAGCCTCGTTTCGTTTTCCGACGTACCTAAATGTCAAGTAGAATTGAAGAAGTAGAATTCCAGGAGAGAAAAATATGAACGGAAAAGCATTTGACGCAGCTATAGGAAGAGGGCCTAACACTTCCGGATGAGGTGTTTCCGGCTACTTCCGTTTCTTGTCGTAGTTCAAGCGCTCGCCCTACCCCCGGCGCCTTTTATCCCTAACCAAAATTGCACTCTTTAACTACTCTACAAAGATTCTAAGCTCAAGCGCCAACACTAAGAAAAAGATGTGGAACATTTCAACGTCAAGATGCAAAATACAACATTACAATATCCCGAATAGTACAAATGTCCGACCCCTTCAGTCCCGCATCTTCGGAGAGCGCGTGCAATTTGTCTCGCGCCAAAATATAGACCTTTTCTATCTACGTAAGCGCTAACCTTTTATATGTATATGTATATATTATATAATATAAACTTAATTTAATTTAATGCGAATATAGAAAATAGCTCGCGGCTTTGATAAAAATGGTTCGTAATATTTTTCGGTAATAACTTTTTTTCTTTTCATTTCTCTTCCACATCATTGGGAGAGAATGGAGTGTGTGTGAGAAATTCCTGCCACCGAAATTCTTTGTTTTTGTTTTTCCAAAATAGAATGGTTTGCCTGGGCGCGATAGAAAATTGGAAATATGGTTATAACCCCAAGGAATTCTAGGAAGAAAAGGTTTCTGAAATCGCGGGGTGGATCGAAAGGTCGCGGAAAACGTTTTCTATATCTTCAATTTCGATTCGAAAATAAATATGAAAGTTCGCGCTAAACTAAGGCCCCGTTCGGACCAAAGAAATGTAAAGATTTGAGAAGCGCCTTCGACTATTAATTTTAAACTTTTTACGTCCTGGAAGTCTTTAAGACCAAACCGTGAGAAACAAGCCAACCGTTAAATTCTCTCCTTTCGTGCAATGAAGTCCGTTCTGGCAGTACGTCCAATTAGGAAAGCGATGGGGCTACCCAAAAAATAACAAAGTTATTCCAGTCTTTCTCTTCTCTAACTCAATCTAACATCCCACTCGTGGGCCTTGGCCCCAAAAAACCCTTTACTTTCTCTCTAATACAATAGTATCTGGGCCCTCCAAAAAAGAGAAAGGGTGGTTCCCAGGTGGCCCTCCATAAAATTGTAGCGCTTGAAACGAAAAAGAGGAAAAAGGTTTTTGGCATATAAAATAAAATCCAAAGCCAAGCCTTTGTCCTTTCGCTTTAAAAAGTGAAACCGACGATAAAATCCCTTTGGATTCGGGATAAACTTTTTATCCCATTTCGATATTACAGCGCATGAGCTGAAAATACTCATTCATAGACATCAAAAATATCTATCAATAGATTATCTTTCAAATCGCTTCACGTTTCACTTCTCAAGGGTCTATAAAACTTACTAGAACCTCAAACAATTATTTATAAAAAAAATTTTGACAGAGTACCTTGTTACCAGAAAAGAATCCCAGTAAAAGTTTAAGCTTAATCTCAAACTAAAGAAAAAATGTTTTAGTAGCGTCCCATAAATCGTAAAGAAACTCTATTTTTTAGGGGTATTTTTTTTTGCAAGAAAAAAGTGCAATTTATCCTAAAAATAGGCTTAACTGATTTCTGTCCAGGAAGTAGGTCAAAATCGTAATACACCTTGATCTAACCTCGAATATTCCCATTGTAGACTTTGACTTAATTAAGTTGAGGTCCTAGAAGGCTAGAAAACAATGTAGGGTCTCTTCACTTAAGCCTTGGTCCCCAATTTGTACGATGAGATAGGAAAGCGGCATGGGTTGGCAATCCTTTCGCTGTTGGCTATAAGGCGCGAGTTTCTATGAAATGATCTTACCGAAGTTACCGACGCTTTGTTTCGAGGACAAGACAACAGGGAATAATAAGAAGAAAAGAAATAAAAGAACAGTTCAAAGATATGCTAGCAGGGAAAAAAGGATTATCTAGAAAGGCATCCAATTCCGAAGGGAACCATCAAAGGAGACCATGATCTCCTACATCTATATCAATGGCGCCCTAAAACCAATATATTGAATTCGAAACAATAAATTTTGGTCCGGCGGACACCTCTAGTTTAAGTTTTTAGCTTAAAAAGGCATTTTTACCTCTCCCAAAAGATGGTTTATTCTCGTTAGGCCTTTTCAATTTCAAATTAGGCTTAAGTCTTGGTCGTTTCACGCGCTGTAGTTTCAAATTAGGCTTAGTGGTTTTGGTCGTTTCACGAGCTGAACTTTCAACTTTTTTCTCTCACAGAATGAAAAGAAGAAAAGCGGAGAGGAAGTTTTGGGAGCTCTTTTACAATCGGAGGATTCAAATACCATCGAGGCGTGTCTGGGGAAAACGTGCGTCCATTCGGACCAATGCTGTCCAGGATCCGTTTGCGTCGACATGGACAGTCGGAAACGTACGTATTTCCCTAATTAACCTTATAGTTCTAACATAATTGGGTCTGTTTTTACTTCAATCTACCCTTTTATATTTTTTTACGGGGATGAATTTCGAATAAAGATATTCAAAACGCGAGCCTTACTCATTAGCGAGCGTTTCCTGTAAGGCGAAAAGGGGCAATTAGGGTCCCTATTTACTTCCTCTTTGACACGACAATTAAGCTTCGGCCTCTCTTCATTAGAGAAACGCGAGAGAGCGCGTATTCGCATCTGAATTCTAATTTATTTAAAGCTCCATGGACTTAAATTATTATTATTCACCTTTGGGAATTTTAAACTATAGCAGACTTTAACAGCTTCAGTTTCTAACATTGTCAGCCATTTTGTTTCTCTAAGAAAGTCACGTGACTTTGGGTGTGTAACTAATAGTTTTTGTTACACTGGGTGTGCGACCAGCAGTTGGCTCTTGCCTACCAATCTACGCTCAGAGGGAAGGTGAACCATGCCGACAAGATTCCGATTGTGAAGACGGTCTTCGATGTCTCGAAAGCGTTAACACGGCAATCTCGAGATCGTGTCGCGTCGCCGCCAGGGACATGCGCAAAAAACAATACAGTAAGTTTCTTTCTTCTTAACCTTTCAATTAGCTATACTTATTTTTCCTCATTCATTTAACAACATTTATAATTAACTTTGACTTCTAAAAAAGAAAGTTAATTTGGAGGACTTAACCCCCTTGGGGGAGGGAAGGGAAGCTCTTTTATACTTTTCTTGTTGAAGTTAGATGTTGAACGAAGAGCTCCGGGCGCGACCAAGATTAGATCGAAGCTAGGTAACTTTGAATCAATGTTTATGCGGAAGTAAATTAACCGTTCTTGTCATGGCCGTTACTTTTGTATATTTATATACTTCGGGGGGTTATCAACTTCTGTTTTTCAGTATTTAGGGGATGGGAAGACAACGATAGGTAATTGGTTGGTTGAAGGGTCAATATTGAACCTGCCGCAAAGGTATCGGAGAAAAAAAAATACTTGCCAGAATCATGAGGTATAGGGAGTTGGATGGTGGTACGGTCAACGATTGAACGATGGAGGATTCCTTTAGAGATGGGCGCGGTCACGTTTTTCAAATGTTTATCGACAAAGTGTCCCGAAAACCTTTTACATTCCAAATGCATAGGGCAGGTCGGGGCAGGTTTTCCTTCCAATATGTATGCATGCATGCTGCACGAAGCTTATATTCCATCGATTCTGAAATAATATTATTTTTTGCCCTAAAAATATTTCGGCTTTAAAATTTTAGGCCTAAAAACTTCTAGATTTACGGTACGTACCTCAAAAGGCGTCTTAAGGAGCTCTTGAATAAACCATGTTTCTTAAGCCAAATGTTTGAAATTTAGGTTTAAGAATAGTGTTTGAAATTTAGGTTTAAGAATAGTGTTTGAAATTTAGGTTTAAGAATAGTGTTTGAAATTTAGGTTTAAGAATAGTGTTTGAAATTTAGGTTTAAGAATAGTGTTTGAAATTTAGGTTTAAGAATAGTGTTTGAAATTTAGGTTTAAGAATAGTGTTTGAAATTTAGGTTTAAGAATAGTGTTTGAAATTTAGGTTTAAGAATAGTGTTTGAAATTTAGGTTTAAGAATAGTGTTTGAAATTTAGGTTTAAGAATAGTGTTTGAAATTTAGGTTTAAGAATAGTGTTTGAAATTTAGGTTTAAGAATAGTGTTTGAAATTTAGGTTTAAGAAGTGTTTGAAATTTAGGTTTAAGAATAGTGTTTGAAATTTAGGCTTAAGAAATGTTTGAAATTTAGGCTTAAATATAGTGTTTGAAATTTTCCTCGCGCAAATCTTTCTCGATAATTTATATTTAGATGACGAATGTTTGACGAGTGGAGAATGTGACGTATCGAAAGGACTCTGTTGCCAATTGCAACGACGTCATAGAATGGCACCGCGTAAAGTCTGCTATTATTTCGCCGACCCCAAAAGCTGCATCGGAGTGGTCGACCCCAATTTGGCTCGACCAATCAGTTTCAACTTTAACCCTTTCTTCAAAGCGAGACTCGGTCGTTAAATAATAATTATAACTTTCAATTTTAATGTACTACATATCGAAATTTCATTGTTAAACCAAAACGAGTGTTTGTTTGTTTGTTGGTCTTTGAAATTTTAACAAATAATTAATACTTGAATACATATAGCTATCGTTAATAATTAAATCAAATACGTACAATTAGGAAATTTTAACTCTCAAAATAAACATCTGCCAATTTTATCCATAACAATATTATATAAGATATACGTACATTGTTGGTAAAATTTTAACAGGTTACTGTAGAAGTACTAAAATAAACTAATTAAACAGTTAATTATAAACAAGAGCACCTATACCAGTCGTGTAAATAAATTATAAAACTATTATAATACTTAATTATCGTTATTCAAATTAATAAATATATTCGAGTATTTGGAATAAATAATTTTGAGGTCGTTACTCATTTCAACGTCAATTTTCTTACCTTAATTTAGAAGAAATCCCAGCATGCACCGCGCCTGTCTGAACTTTCAGTAGATCTAAAACTACAGCCTCGTTACCATAGAAACCTGTAAAGTAATTACAATTGATAACTATTCTTAATTTAAAACAAATTAAAATAAATACCTCAGGCGAATTACAACAAAAAACCGCTCACGTAGCAACTAACGTTCTTGTTCTGTTCTTTTAGGCTTAAACTTCGACCTCTATTTGACCTTAGACACATGTGACGTGACGTAAAGTCAATAGTCGGCATTTCAAACCTCATTAGAAACTTTTCAAGCAAATATTTAACAACGTAATTTTTTTAAAAAAGGTTTTTATTCTTAATTTAATATTAATATGAATATTTAAAGTTAATTATGATTAAACTATCTTTATCTACAAAATTATTTCGCCGTGGACCATTTTTTTTCCAAGTTGGGATTATGGCCTATTTTTGATCTAAAAGGAGAAGGGGTGGTGGTATCGAAGCGCCGCCAAGGAAATACGGAATAATGGGGCCAAATTAACGAATTAATACGTCTAATTAGAGAGACGTTAATGAATAAATAAATGGATGGAAAATTCATGTAAAAAAGGGAAGAAATTATCACAATAAATCGGACTAAAATATAATACGCTAATTGATTATTATTTACATAATTAAAAAAAAAATCAGGGGAGACGGTAAAAATTAAAGATGGCCGCTGTAGGAAATATATGAATTCAGATATATGACGTCATCAATAGGAACGTTAAAAGGGGGAGAAGATAAAGCCAATAAATATATATATCTGTGACGTCAGAAAAGCATAAATAAATTAAAATTAAGGATTAAAGTAATTAAGCGATGGGGAGGCACTAATTGGTTTCGTTCATAGATATCGGGAAAAATATATAAAAATAAACTACACTTCTTTATTTTCTGGACCGGTTGAAACTTAATTTTATAATCTGACTGTGATTTTGATTGGCTGACCGATGCATGCTCAATGAAATAGATAATTTTCCGGTAAAATATAATATCCCAAAAAGTACAAACACTTTGCGTAAAAGTGAATCCCTATTTGACGCGATTTAGGAGCGGTTACGTCACGGTTTCTTATGACGTATTTATTACCGTCATCGTTACTAGTCCTTCGGGGTGGTAGAACGCGTAATCCACGCCACAGATACCGTAAACTATCTTTAGCATTCTCCCAAAGTCTGAATGGTCCAAAGGCCGCGTGGGCGAATTTTTGATTCTCGATGACCGCGTAACAGGAAACGACTATTCCGTTGACGACAATGTTCCCTTCCCGGGTCAAAGGAGCGTAGAAACCGGACAACCTCTCGGCACCCACGGAGATGACCTTCTCGAAGGTCAAGATGGAATTGTTTCTAACGACGGCGATCCATTGACCCGGTCTGACCGAATTGGCGAAACGAGTCGAATCGTACCACGATATATTGTCCGAGGGTTTCTCATCCATGGCGTATATCAAATGGCCAGGGGTCAAGACTAAACGAGATCCGTTCTCGGTGGTCAATCGAACGAAATCGCGACTCTGTTTTTCGTCTCTGTCCAAAAATAAGATAACTTCGCTGTACGCGAACTTCCCGTCGCTGGTTACCGATAGTAATTGGTCAGATACTCGGACGTCCGAGATCTTGATGACTCCTCGGTCCGACGTTTCGACCATACTGTCCGCGTGGAAACATCCGCCGCTACGAGCCGCGTCAGACGATTCTGTTCAAAGAAAAAAAAATAATAATAAAATAAAAATCAATTCATTTCCAAGAGATTCCAACAACCCATAATAAAAGGTGAAAGGTCAAACCCCAATTTTTTTACTATCCATCCATTTCTCACGCTTAAAGCCCTACAATTACTCGTCGTTACGCTTCTTTATACACGGGTAAGCTTAGCTATTCGAGGGTAGTATATTTTCCCTTCTAAAATCTAGTGGTTTTCTTCGTAGACACCATCTGAACTGACGACCTAAAGCATCTTCTAAAATAACTACCGATTCTTAATTTTGCGCTAAACATTCTTGTCGTATCGGAAGATGAACCTTGACCCGTGACCCTTTCCATCATCATAGCTTCGTACATATTGTAGACATACTGATAGAAATCACGAAGAATAGGATAATAAACACTACACCACTGATTTCACTCTAATATCTAAACCACTCCGCACTCTGGAGGCATCCATCCATCCATCCCACTGTCGTAAAATTTGTCAAGAATGATTTCCCGATTTTGGAAACAGCGAGTACCGACCTACCGACAAATAAGAGCTGGTATAGTATTAGTACTAGCGTAGCTATGGTGGTCGTCAGTAGGAGGCAATTATCCACTTTCTTAAAGCGCCTTATCCGTTTACCTACATACCATTTCCTCCTCCTTCCCCTCCTCCTCAAGCTCGGCTTTACCTATAGCTTACCAGTTTACCTTTCGCGAAAAGAAACACGAGCTTTTAAAATGGCCCACCAACGACCTACGGGGCTCCCCGCCACGAAGCTAAGATATACCATTTTTCAGGACCAGTTTGTACTACGTATTAAGTACCAGGGGCGACATGGATAGTCGCGGCTGTCTTTTATGGTACTAGAACATTGCAATCCGAGGAGTCTAACCCTAAGCTAGGAATACTATGGGGTAGTACGACTATCGCTTTAAGTACTTGTACGGTTATAGACGCTAGTTAGTGTGGTACGCTATGAAGGTGGGATTTGTTGTTGGAACGATTGTCGAGTTAGCCTGTCAGCGGTAAAAGGAACCACGCCCGTGACTCAAATGGCAGCAATGATTAAGCATTCTTCGCTACCTAGTTGCCTTGCCAACCGTTTTTTCCCAGGCGCCTTTTTCTTATAAAACTTTAAGAATGACCTAGACTTATCTACACTCGTTTATTTAAGCGATTTTTAACAGAAGAATTTGCTTAAAAGATACGGTGGGTTTATGGCCGCGCGGTTCTCTCGCCGCTCAAGGTCAAAGTTCACCCATTGCTCGTGGAAGGCACGCGGAACTGTTTCACGTATATATATTTCTTTTAAATTATGAAACGATACTGTCACGAGGTTATCCGCGATTTATCACGGAGTAAAAACTCTTTCACATCACGCTGGGTATACACTCGAGATTCAAAACGACCAAAAAACATTTTTGCATCGCGGTTTGTGACCTAATGACCCCTCTGAAATCATTTCCCACGTTCTAGTAGAGAGTGCCTGAATTGTATTGTTCTCTCTGAGACGAAGATGGACAGAGACACGTAAAATAACGGGCGCATTCTTTTGTGGTACACGCTTTTTTTCTCTCCTCCTAGGAAACTATTTTTTTCCTCACCGCTTTCTTATTTCTAAGACCCCCAAACTGCATAAGATGATATCAACAAAGGTCAACGATGGAATATTAATTACATATTTTTCAAATCGTTTCCACCTTTGACTCAATGGTATGTGGTATCATTGTATAAAGGACCATTAGGGCTATGATAATCTAAAGTTGTTTTTTTTTTTCTTTTCATATCGTATGAAACGCGAGAATTATTGCAGATCTAGTTAAAATGCTGACAGAAAAAGTTGCCAAACAAGATTGTCCAGAGTCAACATAAAAAAAAAAAATAATTTCCCGCTGCGTAGTTTGGGCGCGGACTAATAGGCTTATTGAGTAAAAGAAAGAACATAAAAACGATGGTATTCTATGAAGAAAACCGCCCAAAAATACAATCCACATAAGGACATTGCGGCGCTGTACTGTTTTGTATTTCTTTATTGGCTCTAGGTTAGCATCAACCCAAAAAGCCAACCCCTATGTTGATTTTCGCTCGGAGAGGACCTTCTTAAAGAGAGGACGAAACCTATTACCCCATCTCAAACTAGGAACGGCTTAACTAAAACATAAGGGACTCGTGACGATTCACTCTCTCTTTAATCTCGTAGACCCTTAGAGCTAGTCAAGAAAAGTTAGAGGGAATTGAATACTCGTAGAACATTCCAAGCTCAGAAACGAACCCATCTTTTCTCTTTTTTTGTGGTCGAGTGTTGCGAGCTAGAAACCAACCGCCGCGTTCTTCTCTTTATTCTTGTACCGCAACAATGTTAGGCTTAGCGCCTTTACCTATTCCCATAGTTCAATAGGTTTTTTTTTTTTACTTTGAAAGCATTCTTTACAGCGGCGATTTGGACTATAGAAGCTATAGCGACTTATTTGTTTTGCGTCAAGATTCAAGAATAGTTCGTGAAGCGAGTTTTTACACTCGCAAACGAGCCACGCTAGAACATCGTGAATTCATTTCATTCTTACAGGAATATCTTTCCCTATAGGGAGTTAACAACTGGCTAGGGGGACGTCACGCAGCCCCTCACTGGTTGGAATTTTTGCGCGTAGAATACCGTTCCCAACCGTTAGGGGGATGAAACTCCAGTAAGAGATAGAAGGGTGTGACGTTTCAGGGTCAGAACTGTTAGCTCCCTATTTAGGTGGTTTTTCTTAGGGCTGCTCCAACCCCGCTCTATTTGCTCTGTTAATCCACTGACACACGTTCCACGAGCAACTGAAGCATCTCAAAGAAAACCGGAAATCCTTCGTTTGGTTAGTCCGTCAAATGGACATTTGGTTATCACTTTAATTATTCATGTTGGAATTGAATGAATTCCTGTCGAAAGTATATGGAGGAAGTAGGCTATTTTCTCCGCTTTATTTAGCTTGTTCTTGTTGCGACCACAGCTAGGGCCAAGGGGAAAAAAATTGCACGGGCAAATTTTCTGGAGAGGTTTTGCTTCTTTTTTTTAGCCCGCCAGGCCAGCGAATCAATCGAAAAGTACCGCCGCACGGTGCTAACACTAAACGACGGAGCTCGGAGCTACAACCTAAGTACCCGCATTGCCCGAAACCCCATCAGGGGGCCCCGCAAAGCTTATTACTTTGCGTGCCAATCAGGTGATACTACACTCATTTCTAGGAAGGTACCTTAAAATCAGTATAACTCTCGAAATATTGTAGATAGAGTAAAATTGAAGGTACCACGAGAAACTAGATGTTTCATATAATAATTTCGCCAAGTTTCATCGAGGCCACTTTTAAAATGAAGTCGCGACAATCGATTGAAATTTGAAATTAATCGATCCAATTCAAATTATGAACTTCTTTAGAAAATGGCCATTATCACTGGATCGTATCGGGACTGTTCTGGCCGTACAATCTTAACAAGCCAACTCTGGCCGGTTCTCTCCTAAGGATAACGAAGGGAATATATAATTCCTAGTTGGTTTTATTTTAAGGCTGCATCCCCCCTTATCCATGCATCCCCCGAAAGTGAGTCTCTTCTCGATGATCAACTTTAGTCTATTTGAATTGATGGTAAGAGGCTGCGAGGACATGCCTCGCATCTTTTCATCACGGCCACTTTAGCGTATCTTCAGCCACTTGGCAGCGCTTTGTTTGATTACCATTTGTATATTTTATAGTTGCAGGTGCGCCCCACCAATAAATTCGAAGCATCTATGCAGGTACGTATTGAAGTCAGGGGAAATTATTAACAAAGTCCCTGGAATTTTAATTTTAATTTTATTCCTTTTTCTATTTAAAGGTTATAATCTCAATTACCGAATGTCGTAACCCCGAGTATTTAGTAGCATTTCATAAAGGACAATTTGGGCTATCATATACTCAAGGGTATTTCCTGGAAGACTTGTTAATATAGAGTTATAACCTTCCAAAGTTTACGACGTGCGGGGTTCATGTCGCATTGGAGTGAGTGTTGACCTCAAAAGGTCAATATCTCGAGCCCCGATTAACCTAACCAGAAATATTTGGCCATCATTTTATAAAGGACATTTTGGACTATCGTGTAATCGAGGGATTTCCCCCGAAAGTTATGTTAACTTGAAGATATATCATTTTAAAGTCGAGGCGGTTAAAGTTGCAAATAAACAATAAAAAAAAACATTTCTTCGAATCCCTTCTAAGATCATTGACGTCATTTAAAGGACGTACATGCATGCCAGATTGATTATTTTGAATTTTAAAGATACAAATAGACGCACCACCATCCCTTTTCTTTAGCATAAAAAAATCCCCTTGAGAAACGGGCTGAGACACAACGAACCTTGGTGGTAAATGTAAAATAACGAAGAAGAAAAAAAAAATTACCTTTAAATTTTTTTTCTCTTTTCTCAGACACAGTACAACGAAACTAAACGAAAACTAGCCGAGATGTTTTTTATGGAGGCCAACCCCTTAGCTAAGAAGGTGGCGAAACGCGACGCCTACTTGCGAGAAATAATTCGGCCCTGGGGCACCCATACAGTCACGTGACGCGCTCTAAAGGCGTACACTTCACCAGCCAAAATTCTCACTTTCTTAGAGCTCAAATATAAAGAGGCTATTATAGAAAGATATAGAAGAAAGAAAAATAATGTTCTTTTCGTCGTAGAATTTGTAATTACAATCCATGCCAGAAATAAAGGTTAACGCTCAAAATTCCAGGTGTATACTTATTCCAGGAAATATCTGATAAAAAAGAATAAGTTGGTTTTTTTCAAGAAATAAATTGTTTAAAATTTAGCTCCGGGATGGTAAATATGAAACTGATCTTGAAGATGATTTTTATAGACAAAGTTTTATAGACACTGAGAAAGGTTATTAAAGTTACTCTATTTGAACTCCGATCCTCATGAAACTCCGGGCAATTACTCTATGGAACGTAATCTTTCTAATAGTACTTTAAATTTAGTCCTAGGTATAATAGATCAGAAGTTATAACTATTTAAAGACGGGGTGGCATCACAAAAATATACTTCTATTTATTTTAAATTACATGTACTTCTAAAAAACCTCGAAAACAAAAGATATTTGGTTAAATTTCGATTACAGAGGTCCCCCCCTTCCAGTCTGGTATACATGTAGCGGAACTTTACGATAATTGGCGTTCCGAATTTACAATTTTCCTCAATGTATTAAAAAAGTTTTATCAGAGATTACGAACTTTTCTCTTAACAAACGCATCTCTCTCTCTCTGGCTGTTCAGTTTTGAAGTTCTTTCTCTCAGAGCGAGAAAATTTAAAAGCGTTATAATATTATTCTATCACGAAAAAGGTACAGAGGAGTCGACCCCTAACACGTCGGGGTCAAGCACGCTTCCACGCTTGTAAATTAGAGGCCTAGAACCCCTTACTACCCCCAACCCAATCCAATTCCCCCCCCCCACCCAATTCTCAACAAAAAGATTTCTAACTTGGAAAAAAGAAAAAGGCCTCAACATTTTCAAAGGAATATTGAAACTAATCCATAAAACTTTAGAGTAGACCCAAGAAAATAAATACTTTGCAGTAAATAAATAAATAAATAATAAAGATTATCGCGAGGAATTATGGTATATTTGGGAAAGAAAGAAAGGAGCAAACGTAGATGTAAATAAACCTAAGCACGCTTCATCGTTCCTTTGAAAGTCCTCAACGCATGCGGACAATGCGAATGTAAACCATTTCACAAAGGGTTAATTTGCTAGAGCATCTCTCCCGCAGGTTTGGAACTGAATTGAACAGCATACTAGAAGCTTTTCAGTCTCTAGTAGATAGCGGTTGAATTATATACTCGCAATATCACTGCATGGCAACACTTGTCCGCGCAGAGTTCCTAAGAAGTTTTGTGTTCGAGATTTGAATAACAATTACATATATTCCCCATAGAGATAAATACAGACGGGACAGAAGAAAGTTTTGACATTAAATTTAAGATTAGGACAGTTTAAATAAGCATTTGTATAATATTAATAATAAAAAATGCGAGATTATTTGTAGTTTACGACTAACTAAATTCAACGGTGGAATTTTATAAACGGATATAGATCATAAATAAACTTTAAGAATTTTCATTTTCACGGGATTATATAATGGAAACCGAGGGGCAATTTACTACCGTAATTAAATTATTTCTGTGCCACAATTTTTATCATAGCTGCACATATGGACACTTGGGATAAGTAGATACGTAGCTCTGAACATCGTTTAGCTTGTTAATTTTGAAGGTTATTATAAAAAAATTGGCCCATCCCTAGCTAGCCACAAAAAAGAAGTATTTTGAGTTTCAACAGAGAATGTTGAAAATCAATTTTAAGAAAACGTGAGTTTTACAGACAGGGAAACGGGTCCCGTGACAAATTACGTGAATGGTTCAAGCGATACAATCCGTACTCACTCGGTGTCGGTCAGTTAAAAGAAATACGAGGCCTCCTATAAAATAATCTCCACCCAAATATAGCCTTCCCCACGTCACGACGGACCTCGCTATACTAGAATCTATCCTTGGAAGAGATCTCAGCCAAGGTACGGTTCTAGTATAGTTATATAGACTGTCCACAAACCGAAATAATTTTAGGTACGACCCCCTGGTTACTCTCGTTGCAGCAGCGTAGCGTTCTTACTTCTCAAGGTGGTTAGCCGGCCGCGCATTCCGATTTCTGTTTAAACTTTGGGATCTTCTTGTACCTGTTTCGTAAATGGGTTTTGAACGAGGGGTGGTAGAAGGTGGACGGAGGAAAGAGAGGAGGAGGAGGAGGAGGGGTGGCAGTGGTGGTGGTGTTGCCTTGGGGCCGATCGCTCCTCGATGAAAAGCCACGGATATAATGTGATAGAGCCGGTGGGTAATTTAGTAACACCCCGCCGGTACCTCACACGATGATCCCCCCAACCCCACAAAACACTATACACCCGACAAGATACCCACTGACAAGAAATCCATCGTCAGAAGTAAATGGGTACAAGTCCGCGTTCCCATGTTACTTTCAACATTTGTAGTATGGGTGTACTCTAGTGACTTGAGATAGTTCATTTGGGGTATACGTGGTATGTCAAACCAAGGAGTAGTATATCGGGCCCACACCACACCCCGATATACTACTCCTTGGTCAAACCCTTCCAAGTCTTAGCACCGGTTTTGGCAGACATACTGGTGGATTTCAGCGCCTTTCCCCGTGCCTTCAAACCCACCAGATATGGCCGTGTATCGCTAGCGTGCTTACAAGCGCAATTCAACCACAGACTGAATAGTTTGTAGTGTTCTGTTCGATTCAGATCATTCAGTTCCAATTACCCGAGATGCTCTACAAACAAAGTACTGGCAACCCTGAAGCGCGGGATAGACAAGATTCCTTGAGTTTTAAACAAGTACTTCGATTGATAAACTTTGTAAGACTTCGTGAACATTTTTTTCTACTTTAAAACCACTAGTGTCAAATGCGAGAGAAAAACGATATTTTATACGCTATTTAAATGGCCCCGTTTTACTTGGAATACAGAATGGTATGAACCCGTGTTCTTTCCGTCTCTCGCAAGTTCTTGGTCGAGAACAAGGCGAAGAAAAAGAAGAAGAATAAGTAGTAAGGTACTTACCGGACTTGACGGAACAGTGTATGTGCGACCTTGACTCGTAATAGACCCAATCGAAGCCAGCTTCGACCGCTAAACGGGCTAACATTCCATATTTTGACCTGTCCCTATCACTCGTCGTAATGTCCACCGCTCGTCCTTCGTAATGAAACGAATTCTTGGCGTGATGTCCCTCTTCGTCCCAACCTTCCGTCACTCGTAACTTGACCCCTGGCCATTGATTCATCACCGAAATCGCCAGCGTATTCAGTTTTTCTTTACACCTCTGTGGGAAAATTTAAAAATAATTAAAAATTGAATAATTGAACTTCGCTACCGACAAATTTGGTGTTTTTTTTAAACGACACCTTATAATTTTCGTTTATTTCCTAAATACCGCTGCACCAATGCTAAGGGGTGTAAAAAAAAAAACAAGATGAAAGTCTGCCTTAACACCCTCGGGGTGAACCGGGCACCTTCGCTCCGCCCAAACTAGGTGGTGTGGTAGCCGACACAAAAATTCCCAAAATTCCTTTCGACCTTTTCTTCAGCCAAACTTGCCAGGGTTAATAGAAGGAAATGGTTTACAGCAACAATTTTTTTCATTTGAACTACAGCTTTACTAAGCGGTATCGAAAAAATGCTAAGCCTAAATTTTCAAATTAGGCTTATGTAATATTTTCCGTAATCACGAACCAGACTTTACCTTTAAGTTAGGTTTAACAGTCGGACTGTTTATGAAATGTCATACATTTGTAAAGATCTTTCACGTACCTATCTCCCCCGTCCCCTTCATAAGAATGCCAAGGACACAAGGTTAAGGTTAGGGTAGAGCAACATTTGTTGAAAACACGACCTATAGGATTCCTTTACAAAGAAACACCTATATTTTCTCCTAACCTAACATTAAACAAATATGTATTCAAACACGCATTATTCGTGTTTACATTTTACCACCGGTTCAATAAAAGAGAGGGCTAGCGCTTTTGTTAACGACAGAAGTAAATAATATGAAGAAATAAGTGAAGTTTTTATTTAAACTAGGCCTAGTCGGCTATAACTTGCATGGGAAATATTTGTTTCAAGAATCACAAACACTATAAGACAGTCAATGAAAGGGATAATAGTATAACAAAACGCGCGCAACCTTTGAATGGACTGAGACATTTTTTTACAATTTCCCACGCTAAGTTTTGTCATGAGAAAACGAATATCTGCCAAAAGTCTCACGGGTGTCGTCTAGAAGCTTCGCGTGGGGTAGAAATGTCCGGCCGCGTCGCGTAGGTGGTACCCGACCATCCTATTCTTGGGTTTACAATGGAACCATTACCGATGGATGCCAAGAGACTGGACATTTACACTACATGATAGCTAGCCATTAATCAGTAGGGGCAAAAAGAGTTTGGACTAACCCTTACGGTGTAAAGTATCCGAACCCTCCAGAGGGTAAGTTTTAACAAACGGAAAGGACTTTTCGTTTTCGTAGCGTCAAAAACGTTTTAGCAATTTGTCTCGGTTTGGCCGCGAGCTTTTTTTGGGCGAAGCGAATAATCGGCGCAATTTCAGCGTCCATTGTTGGGCTCGAGATTGGCTTGGCTCGCGAAGAAAACGTTTACCCTGGCCACGGGAAGAAGAAGAATTTGCGGTTGTTGTAGTACTTGGGCCACCTGGTCGTTGAAGCCAACCATTGCACCAACCTCCTTCAAAATCGATTTGTTAAGAATTGTTATTGAAACTTGGCGGGAGAAGTAGGAGGCGTGTTTATTTTGGTCCATTTCGAAAATTATTTTTAACAAAAGGGTATACACAGTGGACGGACGTACAAAGAAAGCGCTTATATCGGATAGCCGCGTCCGTCACTAAAAATTCCTCCGGGACTGTGATTGAATAGGGATACAAAAGATCAATTTTTCAAATCGAAAAGTAAAGTAATTTTAACTCCTTTTTCTTCGGCGGTTGGCGACCACTCCTTTTTATCGGTTCGGGTTGGCGCTCGCTCAACACGTGTTCCAACTATCTTTTTACAAATTGTTATGGTTACTTTGATTCCATTGTTAAAACCTTTCCCAGTAAAGGAAAAGGTACATCGGAATTTAGAGGTCAGGAATTTCAGAGAAGAAAAAAAAAAATACAAAGCGCGAGAAAAAACGCGCGCGCGGGAAATTGCTAAGCCTAAATTTGAAACTTTTTCAAATTAGGCTTAAGAAATACCATCTCTAAGTCTAATTTAAACTATTAGCTTAACTGCAGCGCGTGCTTCCTTCCGCGTGGCGCTTTGTTAAATTCAAAGAGATCTTGTCGATGTTGCGGAATTGAATTCTTCCACCACAAGTACATGATTTTTAACGAATGTATTTGAGGTCGTAGGCCTTGGCTACTTGCTCCTATAATTGTTTTTCTTTCTTCTTCTCGCGGAAAATATAAATCTAGTTGATTTATGTCGGTGATGGAGGCACTAGCGAGCAATGGAAAGACCGAAAAAGAGAGAGAGGAAGGGACAAGCAACAAGCACTCTTTTTGATTACCTTTGGTGCGGGTAACTGCTTCTGGAAAAAAATCATAAAACATATCATAGCCCATGATGCTCGCTCGCTCGCTACCTTACCATAAATACCGCCCTTAGAAACAACCAGTCACGAATTTATCACTATTACATCATGAATATCGTTCGTATCCGGCCCCTAACTTATAAAGTTAAGTCTTTTATAAAACGACACGAATAACTTCATTATTACCATTAATATTTTACCAACATCCAACAAAGACTTCACGAAGGCTAAATTCGTGACGTCACTTAAGTTAATTAATCTCTCATATCGCTGTTTGATATCAATAATAATTTCTACCAGACAGTTGTTAAACGCGTGTTTAAATAAAACCAGTTGTTAAAATACTTCCTTATCCAACTATAGAGGTTTTTATTTATTTACGACTGTATGTTAACATAGCATAGGTAGCCGTTAAAAAATTTTTTTCAAATAGAACAAGAAAATACGCGTTTCTACGAGCATTCATTTCAATTTTCCCAAAAATCAGTTTTGAAAACTAAATTCTTTTAAAAAATCGAAACCATCCACACGATTCCTCCAAATCTTTATCCATGTAAAAGCGAAAGAAAAAAACCACCCCTCATCCTCCCCGGTTTTCTTTTATTTTATATATATTCCAGTTATAAAACCGGTTTTTTTGGGAAAATTTTCCACCTCGTTAACTAAAACTTACCATATAATAATTTATAGTCGCTCCCCCAATTCTATAATTTTTTTTCTCTCTTTCTCTTAAAGGATACTAATGCGTGTAAAAGATTTAAAGTGCTAGAGGAATGCATACAAATACTAGGAATCAGTGCCACGTCTTAATTTCAACGAGGATTTCGCTAGCCTTTCTCACAGTAACTTCATTGGTTGTTACCAACACGAGGTCAGGTTCAAAGCACGCGCAGAGATATTATTATTATTCTTGAACGTAAAATGCATCATGATTAATTAAATTAATCTAGTTCTTCCCTGAAAACAAAATTCGCCCAGATACATTGATCTAGAAGTGAACTGATATCTAGTTTACTAGGGAGGAGGTATAAATTCGTACCACATTTCTAGCTTTATCTCCAGACCAAACGTATAGGTCCGGAGTTAATCCCCGCCGCCTCTAAATTACAACCAGCATCTCATTGGTTCTTGAAAGCTCACGTCAGCGCGACGCGAATGACGAAAATTACGTATTTTCCGACTGAGGAGAGTGTAGCGAAATAGCCCGGCCTCCATTTACGTCCCCCCTTGTATTTTGAAAGGGGGACTGCAGGACTATGGCGCGCGAATACTTAGGCATCTTATACCTTCTCCCTAATAAACTAGATATCACTTCTTGCGTTGATAAAATGGCTACGAAATGATTCCCATTTAGCTTTACGTATTCCCGATGAGTTAAGAATTTTTAATAATTTTCGTGCAGATTTTTGTGAGAAGACAGTTTAGTTTCCCTTTATTAGGCCTGGCGGTATCTGGTCCCCTTGAAGACGAGTTGGCGTTAATGAGGGCAAATTATAGACGTTCTTTATCGTCATCTCTTTTAAATCGAGGCCCGCGCGCCAACGACGATTTAGCACAGCCAAACGGGGGACCACCGCGTCAGATACGACCAAGGTGGCCCAGACAAACCCCGCTCGCTAACTCACCCATAAGATTAGATGGATGGATCGATGTGTTATACCGCCAGGGACCAACTATAAAGTTCAGATAAAACAAAAACTCCAATAAAACTAATAAATTGTTTTAAAATAATTTATATAATAATTTTTTTTAATGAAGATTTCCCACGCTCTATTTATTTATTTATTTATCTATTAATTAATTAATTAATTAATTAGATTAATTAATTAGATTAATTAACTATTTCATTTTAAATTTAATAAGTATAGGGGTCGTAAACTAGTAAAAAGCGAGACTAATTTCACCGTAAAGATGAATTCGTTCTTCGCAATTTTAAGCGTAATTAGGCTTAACGATTGCGGGCTTCTTTTAACGATTTAACAACTTGTTACGGACATTCCAGCGCACCTAAGAATATTAGAGAGCCCGACGCTAATTATAATAATATATATATATACATAAACAGTTCACACTTTCAAAATTTTAAAAAAAAACCTATCATAGCAATTAATTTGACTTATATTTCCCACGATTTTTAATAACCAAATATTGATTTGATAATTAACTTTGGTGGAAAATTAAGATAATTATTCATTTATTGGTTAGCCTATAACATCAATAACTTAAATTAAAAAAAAATTATATTTACCGAGGGGTGAATAACTTTGTTGTTTTCTCGAATAATTAAATTTATAAAAAAAAATTGTTTGACAAAATAATTTGATATAAAAACTATCTTGTTAGCCTATTTTCTTTATAGTTTTTATCTAATTAAAAATTGTATAAATAGCGAGGTGATAAAAAAAACAACACACTTTATGGCAAGTAGTTTAGCAAGAACAGATGCGTTAATTTATGTACAAATAAACGTTTTTATGATCGACATAGTAGTCACTACATGAACTCTAACTACCACTGCAATATACGACACATGTCAAATGTTTTTTTTTTTTTTTTGGATTTCGTGGAAGTTAAAAAAAATGGGAAAATCAAGTTTTTGTCTATTGTTAATATACGTCCTTTCCAAGGCCGGGTTGATGTTCATGGCGGTATACTTCTAAAAAAGTGTTAAGCCCCTTGGCCAAATATACGTGTAAAGGTATTTTCTTCGTAAGTTAGTTATAGGATCATAATATCTCTTTTTCAACACCAATTTACACTAAAGATTAAAACACTCGGAGCGTATTTAGTTTCGTCGTTTAAAACGCTTTCAACCTCGTTTCAAATTCAACGTGAAAAATTCGCCAGCCCGTGCATGCGTCTTCCGAAATGGATGTAGAAGAAATCGGGAAGCCCGTCGACCGCGCCGTCCCTATATAGTTAGCCCAGGGGCCAAATATGTTGCCAATGAGAGGGGATACAAATATCCTACCCCCCGCCTTTAATTCCAATGCCCGCCACACGGATCGAGGTCTCGGACATTAAATAAGTCGAAATGAAAGTTTATCAAGTCGAGTTCTAGATCCCTTGGTATCTTCGTAATTTTAGTATTTATCCTACTGTAACATAGTAGTTATCACCCTGCACCCAAAACTGATAACGTGTATATACAGAATTATCTTCAAAGTTTCTAAAGGGGGCTTTAGAGAAATTTCCCCAACCACCATTTCTTAACTTTAACCGCGCATGCGCTTCAGGGTTGCCAGATAATTTGTTATTAGGTTTGAAACTGAATGTTTTCACTGAAACGAACAGAATACATAATTTACAGGCATGGAGGATACCTACCATTAAAACAAGGAGACCAGGCGACTTAGAGCGTAAAATCGTCTGCTATTTTACGCTCTAAGTCACCTGGTCTCCTTCCGTTAATGGTAGGAATACTTCATGTCTGTAAGCTATGCATACAACATAGGAAAAACTCTACATTGTAGTAGGAAACAATCCTCTCTCCCGAAATCAGCTAAGTATCTGAAGATGAAATGGGGGACCCCTCTAAAGACGGTGCATGGTGCGGCTACAGTTTTTCATTCTCTCTTTTTCTTTTTTTCGTTAATAATTCGTTTTGATTCGGCGTCAATTTGGGATGGGATCATTGAATGTGTTGCTGTTAGCGCTTCTTTAGACACCGAAAACCCGCTCGGCCAGCCAGAAATGGGAGGTTTCCCCCTACCCACCCCAAAAATACATCTAAGACAAACGATGCCCCGCCACTATCCTAAAAAAATAAAGAGAGAATTACAACCCTGATGCTACGGCATGCCCAAGTACACGCACCATCCTTATAATATACCATCACGGATTTGAACCAAGACACGTTCCCGTACGCCGTTCAGGGGTCGAGGTACTGTTTGGCGGACTAAGTTCCATCCAAGATGGAGGAAATATTCCGAGAGGGTATTCACTATAATCAGAAGTGAGATGAGACTAGAAGTGAAGGGCTCTAGCATTGGTAATAGATCCTGGCATTAGTGAACAAATTTGAGGATTTTACGCCGCTTCAATCGCGCCTACGCTAGAGAGAAAAAAATTGGTCGAGTTCCAAAAACATTTCCTACCCCCTTCCCCTCAACCTAAAGCGGCGAAACACGGACGCGGGTGCTTGAATCTAGTTCGGCCGTCTACCACCGCGAGCGTCTCACGTTTTGGAGGGGAAATTATGAAACCGCCACTAGAGGGCCAACCGTTGGTGTTGTTATCAAGAATATTCACTTTCGCCGAGTGAAGAATTTGGTTAGCTCAGTACTTCTAGTCTCATCTCACTTCTGCTATAATACATCGCGAATATAGCTTAATGATTGCTTTTTTCTGGCATTTTATAACTTCAATAAATAAATTAATTCATTTCTCATTTGCCAGTTGTTCACTCGTAAGAATATTTAGCGTCATTTTTGAGGCCCCATCACGTAACACCTTGTTTAACGCCTGGATTAGTTAGGGCCTAAATTTTTCATAATAGATAAGAAACCTCAAAGGAAAAGGCGCGCGAGAAGCTCGAGCGGATATTGCGCGAGATTGAGGTGACGTAAACCAGGCATCATACCTTATTTTATAGGGGAGCAAAATCACGAGACAAATATTAAAATGAATTGATTTGAATTAAAAAAAAAAGCAGGCAAAAGCGCGCGCGAACTGCATTCGGGATGAATTATCTATGGCGTGGGTACATTTTCCTTTAATAATATTTGGCGGTTAAAAATGAGTAATAGAGGGAAGGTGTCAGCGATAGGAAATCTTTCAAATCGTTCGTACTCGAACGACGGACGAACGCTATAGAGAGAAACAGAATTTCTTATCAGTTATAATACTCGAAAACATGGTCGACGCGTCTTGAACTTTGGGACCATTTATCAAAACATAACTGGGATATGTATATAGCCGCGTGTATAGGAGCATGCATGCATGCATGCACCCTGCAGAAATAAGAGATGCCCCAAAAGATACGCGAGAGCGAAAGCGTGGTTTAGCTATTCGCCTTCTTTCTTGATCGCCTTAGTACTACCAAAAGGGTCAGTCAATTGTTACTGAGCAAAAAGCTTTAATTTCCCAATAGCCATGAATTTCCGGATTCATTTATGACGTCGCGACGGAGTCAATGACGAACTAACCCTATAAAGGCATGCAGGACCTTCTATTTCAGTAATAATTCCTCTGCCAGGTCGCTATTTGTTCCCGATATCTATTGCCGAGCGGATTGGAATCTTGTTTGCGCCTTTGAGATGGAAGGCGAGGCTCGTTATCGCCGTTTTCGAATGTTTTCTCTTTTTTTTTTGTTCTTGTTAAGACGCTTTATAATCTTTAATAAGCTTAGGGGAAAAGAAAGGTCCGCGAGAGCCTCTTACGGAGGTTTCATCGAGCGTTTTTTCACGCGCAGGCAGGCTTAACGCGTAAACGCCTAAAAGAATATCGGGACGCTGCACTTTAAACCCGTCGGAAGGAACAGAGCGCCCTGCGCAACACACACTCAAGTGCATGCGTGCATGCTTTTTCCCGCTTTTCTTCAAGAGCCATATGACGCGTTATTATTATTGCCGTTGTTCTTGTTCTTCTTACGAAATTTCAAATTTGACAACTCAATTTTCATAATCTTGACACAGAAATATGAATTCAGAGAAATATTATTTTAACGAGCTAGGTTAAAGAACTTATTTCTTGGAGTACCGATTGTTATAACCCCAAATATCAAGTATAGTTGGGAAGGGGAGAATTAGGGCTATGACATACTCAAAGGATATCCCCGTATCTCTTATAGAACCAGAGTTAAAAGGTGTCATGTAAATAAGCCCATGTTAGTCGTATGGAGGTGACGTTTATGAACATTTTGCTTAATTACTCGGGCCCTGATTGTTGTAACTTCAAGTATTTAGTATCGTTTGAAAGAGGAGAAATAGTGCTATAACATACTCAAGGGATTTCAAGGTAACTCTTATAGAACCAGAGTTATAACACTCCAAAACGGAGGTTACAATAAGCTCGTTTATTTCTCGAGAGCTTTTTTGTATAAAAAAGGATTCGGAAATTCGATGCGTGTTAACTAACTAAAGGCAGGGCGTCATTGGAATTTATGGCAAATAATAGGTATAGGGGAGCGATCCAAAGGAGCGCGATATTCGCGCCGTCCCACGCTCGGACGATCTCTGAATGGGAGAAGCTTGGATATGGGCCTCAGACACGGCGCCCAATCGAACGACAAGAGTTCAAAAATCGTCGTGTGGGGTCCAAAAGAGAGGCGGCCCCGAACTTAGCATACTCCGCCAATGGTAGTTGCACCAGCCCCGTAACCGAAAGAAAGACTTCCATCCCACGACTTGCCAAAACTACACGGATATAAGTTACCTATATGATTTTTCACGCCGTTAATCGTTTCGTATAACAGAGGGGTGGTTCACTAGCTAGAGTATCATGGGACGAATTTAGGCAATAAGTGGCGCGTTCGCCGCCAAGTGATTTGCCCCTCTGATAGTACAATCATAAGACGCGTATTGAAACTAAAGTGAAACCAAACACAAAGGGGTTAAGATAGTATACCAAAATTTGTTGGGAATGTTCGGAATTTTGGGGAGGTCGGCGGCGGTTAGCAACTCCGTGGGAAAAGTGACGAAAAAGAAAAAAAAACTTGGGTAATTTCGAAGATTTCTTGTATAGATAAGACAAGGATGGGTATATAGGAAGGTCGCGTCAAGAGCCTCCCAGGTAACTTCACCCCATTTAATAGGTATATCTACCGCATTGTAAAAATATAAAACTTGAACACTCAACAGGCAGTTTACGACCCTCTGAACAACTAACCTATGACAGTATACCTCAATGGCGTGGGAAAACAAAATCCCCCAACAACAAAAAAAAAAAAAAAAAACGAAACTGGTCCTCTAAAGCCGCACCACATTCCATGACGTATTATACCATCCAGATTGGTTTGCCCTTTCTTTTGAAACCCTCGGGGTCCCGCCGACGTCAATGAAATGAATTGACGTCATGATGGGATTTAAAATAAACAAAGGCACCTTAAGAAACAGTTAAATATAACATTTTAGGTCAGCCTCGTCCAACATTTCCTTGACCAACTAAACTGTAGCGTTGTAATCGACGCTATAACTTTCATATCAAAGTTTTGCTGTTGGTCTGTGTATATTTTTATCCAACACAGTCTGAACCCATTCTAAAAATATATCACTGAAAAAGGCATATACCTCGTAAAACCTATTTGGCAATCAGTAACTTGACGTTAATGCTACCTCCGAATTAAGGGGGGCAAGCGAGATTGTAAAAAAAGGTTTCAAAAGGACCCACCAAAATCGGTAAACTTCTTTCGAAAAGTAAATATATTCCGAATGAGTAGTATTACTATCTCGGTCGTAACTTTTAATTTCTCGTTACTGGAAGCTTACCGCCAGCGAAGCTATGCTCCTTGCAAGATACACGCTTTAAAAAATGCTTATCTTCGCGAGACCTTTTTCTATTGGCGGTCTCCTCTACATTAAATAATTTAGTCTCAATATATTTAAACTATATAAGAAACAGAGTATTTGATAAATAATTCAGCTACAAAAACAAATGAATTTATACATTTTTGGAGTCACGTGGTTAATTCACGAGAATTTAGATCATGCCACGCGGTAAAGTAATTCACGAGAAATTCGATCACGTCATGTGATCTCTTAAAATGTGGCTTAGAATACATACACCTCTTGCGCATTTGCGAAAGGGTGTGTGGTTATCTGCAAATATACACTGGAATGCAGTTCGAATTTCGTTTTCTATTATCTCGTCACTGAATAGCATTCAGCGGTAATCTAATCTCGCGTTGCATTGTGGGATATAAAATATGACCCATCTCTTAGCAATTTAAGGTATTATAAATTTATAATATCTCAAGACGTAGTCTGTAGTCTAAGTAATAAATAAGGCTAATAATTAAAATTCATTTTTCATTAGCTACGGTTTTGACGTTACAGGTAATTGTTTTTTTTTTATGAGGTGCATGGAAAAATTGTTTAAAAAACCCGCCTACATTTCTATTATGTGTAAATTAGGAATTAATCTTCCGGTTAGGGCTGCAAATATTATATATTCACCCCCGCTTCCGAGAAGGTGAATTTTTTTTTTTTTTGGAAAAAAAATTCTGTTTTCTCAATTTTCTTATATACCATAACGGTAAGTTAATACCAGGGTATCCTAACATCCTGTTTAAGCCACAGAGTGGTAATATAATAGGCCTTCCGATGGATTAGGTATTAGAAATTTACCAGAGAGGTCGGATACTAAACTATCTGATAGTTTTATACCATGTTAATTGCTTGGAATTGGCGTATTCGAAGTCGGGATAGGTGTGTGATCCTGGGTTTTCCCATATAAAAAGGATACGCGGCTATTTTTAGAATTTTAGAAAAATTAATATTCAAGTTCATAAGGTCACGGAGGGGAGTGTAGAAGGAAAACCACTATATGGTAGTGGGAAACATACTATCATAGTCATCTTCGAATAACTAAGCCACACACCCTTAGTTTGAATAAGGGAATCTTTAAAAATATTTAAGTTTGACGAATTTAGGTATACAATATTTCTCAAATCTTGATAAGTACTTACTCCAAAAAATGCAAAACATTGTACAAGTACCATCGTAAGTACGAGATCTACTTAACGGTCCATGCATAGAATTTACTTTCGCCGATGCGAGAAAGAGAGATGCCCGAAAAGTGCATGCTTTTACTAACTTGAAAGTTCGCGAACGTAGCAGCGTCAATTTTTTTTTTTTCAATCAAAATCCCCGCGCATGGTACCGACGGTATAGTTATAATCTGGTGAACAGAACTGGGTTCGTCTTTGAAAGAAGAGTAAAAAAAAGGTAGTTCTTTGTCCCCCGACTTCTTATATTGTGTCTTAAATTACAGAGTGTGGCCCTAGGGCAAATACTCGGGGATACTGGGGGAAGGAGCGAGAGGCTAAAATGGCCACGAGGTTACGCTTTTACGGCGCTAAAGGTCGAGGAATTATACGACCCCGGGTCTTTTCAAAAAAGGAGAACTATCAGTGATGCTTGTAAAACAATTATGGCCCCCTCCTGAATGGTACGGTACGGCATGATGGCAATCGACAAAACCTCAATGTCCAAAAAGCGCCTGTTTTTCAACTCGAGATGACACCGAGGTCCAAAGTTTTAGAACGCGCGCGGCCCGGGTTTTATTGGGTTTCTTAAAGGCGAGCCATTGCTATTGTCCATTAAAGAAAAGACGTACACGGTAAGTCACCAGGGGATACTGCTTGTACTCGGTCGCGGTACTCTTCAAGTGGGCGTACTCGGTCCTGATGGTACTATACGATAAAGGAGACCCTTTACAGATACGTAACACTAACACTAGATCGCCTATTTGTAGAGCGTAGTAAAAGAAGTTGACAAGGGGAAATACTTGGAAGGACCGTCGTTTTTGACGCCAAAAAAGAAGACAAGAACACAGATAGGGAAGAAGAAGAAGAATAGGTTAGAGGGGTGGAGTAATGGGCAATTTTTCAAAGTTTGCCCTTCTTGTCACCCGGGCAATAATGGCGGGGCTCCCGGTGAGAGGGAAATTAGTGTGGGAAAGTAGTCTTTGTCGTAAAAAGGGGTCACGACCTCCGCGTGCACGAGAAAACGCGCTCGTCGTAAAACGTTTAAAAGTGAAAGAGAGGAATTAAAAGGAAATATAAATATACGAATGAATTCTTTTCGGGGAAGATTGGTAAGTTTACCTGCGTCATTAAACGATCGGCTCCCGTGCCCTCTTCGTCCTTGAAAATGATATCCGTATTGTAATTAGGCACCAACTCCTTGAACCTCGCGTGATACCGCGTCAGTCTGCCTTCGCGTAAGCCACTAGCGGCTAAAGTGTCCTCGGACACGTTGGGAACGTGTTGTTTAAAGACCAAAGGCGTTAGTTTACGAGGCGGTCTTCGACGACCTCCTCCGCGACCGGGACCGCAAGACACCACCGGCTCCGGACACAGTAACGAGACGATGATTAAAGCCATCAAACACTGGTAGGCCACCGAGCTAGAATTGGTCGGCGGGCAACGCCGCCGCTGCCGAGGATGGTAGTTGATGGCGTTCTGGTACGGAGCCGGGATGGTCCGACGATGATGATGCTGGTGGTGGTGGTGGTGTTGGCACGACTTGTCGCCGTCGTTTTCGTCGTCTTTGTGGAGCTCGGCGCGGGCCAAAAGAGCCAAAGCGAATGGACCTAAGAGAAGGACACTCATGGATTCCAGAATGGTACGCCGAATGCGCGCCAAGAACACTGCTTGCGGGCCGTAAAGCCGACGGACTGCCGTTTCAAATTCACTTCGAACAACAACATTGGGAACGATAATGAACCCGGGCACCACGGCGATCTTTTTAACTCGCGTCGTCAGACATCGAACTAATCCCGAGTCGTCGTTCTCCGCCGCCGCGTCCTACCTCGACTATTAACTTTATAACTAACAACAATTCGCGTAATTTTAAAGGTTCTAGCCCGCGATTAAAAATACCAACCAGTTTGAAAATAAAACAAAATTTAATAACAGCGTTTTAAAAATCTACCGAGTACTCATTTCAACAACGCGGAAATCGGCAAGTTAAAAATCCCCGAGAGACTACGTTCGCCTTGATTAGAAAAATATTCTTAAAAGAAAACACCACAACGTTGTCACAATCTCGTATCTAACACAACAAAACACTATCGTTTTAAAAATTGTCTCAGTTGAAATCAAATCAACCTTTGTTCTGTCGGGGCGTGCACCGAAATTTTTGAGAGAGCGAGAGAGAGAGAAATAAGAATATTGACTCGAAACTAAAATTTAAATTTAAAGAAACTCATGGCTTCTGGGGTCCCGTCGCAAGCAATGGAATGGAATCGAACTCGTCAGATCTCGGGTCCCGAACGACCGAGGTCCGAGTTCCATTTCCCAAAAAGAGCTTCTTGCTATTTTTTTTCTCCTTCCCAACAGAGGAGGGTTGGATCTAAGGAACGCTCGATAGCTTTAGGTAAAATTGAGGTGGTTAGTAAAATAGACGGGGGGTCTTGAAAAAAAAAAGGTTGTTTCTTTTCCAATGGTTCGCCAAGAAAACTCAAGATATTATACATCAGAAGAAGAAGAAGAAGAAGGAGAAGGAGAAGGGGGGGGATACACAAAAATGACTTAGGGGAAACGGGGGAAGAAGTTTTCTTAAAAGTTATCCCTTAAGATGGTAGAGAGAGAAACGGGCGGTACTATGTACTACACACTTTGCGCGCTGGGTCTCTCTCGAGATATTTTTTGGCGCGTATTTGTTTCGCCACCTTGAGGTGTAAAAAGCCCCTCCGAGAATTATCGCCAATCAAGAATAAAAATAGATCTCTCGCCAAGGTGCTATGTCCCTCCCCCTCCTTCCCCCCATCCCTCGTGTCCCCAGATAAAACAATTATTGACTTATAAGTAGTGATTATTGACTTATGATAAATAAATAAATTAAAAAAAAAATGCCCTCGATAAGGAATTGGCAGTATTAACTTTGAATAGAGATAAGTCGTTAATATAGTACGTTTATATAAAGGGGACTTTTTCAACATATAGTTTATCTTCCCTTTAGACTTTAGAGGGGAAACAAATAAATTTAAATGGGTTATACTCCCTTTAAGAATGTTAGTTGGAAAAAATGGCGTATGCCTACGGGCTACTTAAAAAAAATAGTTCATTTTGGTGTTATTTTTTATAGCGTTTGAGGGACTTGAAATCGAGTAAAATTTTCTTTTGAAAAAACCGGTTTTTCAATGAGTGGAAGTGGCTTATAGAGTATAGCGTGGTTTGGCGTAATTATAACGAGAGTTCTCAGTTGAAAGCGAGTTCTTTTTCGGCGCGGACGTCGGACGGTGTTAGAATCTTCAGCCCTCGCGCGCTAAGCGATCTGATTGGTTAACGAGCCGACAAAAAACACCACCCCAAAGAAAAAACCAGATTAAAAAGAAAGAAAAAATAGATTTCAAAAGGGGCAACGCGAGAAGAAAAAAATAGTACCTACACCTGACTGCGCCATCAAATGAACTAAGGAAAGGTAAGGCGGATTCGAGAATATTAGAGTGTACTTTAAATACAGAGAAAATAGATCTCGGAATAGAAAAGGTTATAACAAGGGAGTAATTTCTCAATTTTCAAATGTCCCTGATTGGTTTGGCTCTGTATCGACGTCATAAGTGGACCAGAAATGAAAAATTGTCGAAAAAACAATCTACAAAACCTTCTATTCCATTTACAATATTTTCTATGCACAATAAAATAAATTTTCAAATAATTTCTTCGTTTAAAATAATTCTAATTAATTAACAATCAATCAATCAATCAATTAAGTTAGTAATAAAGTATACGACGCGGAATGGTGCTCGAAATCTATAACATTATAAGGAAACAATTTGCAAAAATATATATATTATAATTAAAAAGTTTCAATTTTTGACAAATTTAATTCAATGGGGGGGGGCGATTAAACTTTGAATTAATTATAATAAAGGCTTGGCGGAGGGAGCCCTTAATGATAGGGTATATGCGTGGGCATGCAATTTCACGGCACGGTGGGCTTCAAATCAATTGAATAAACAGAAAATTGAATCCGTGGGAAAAGATCGGTTCGTCAGGTGTTGGCATAGGTAACACCACGGACAGTTAGTGCTGGCTCGCACGGGGTGGGACCCACTCTTTTACAAAATGAAAGTCTTTAACGATTAGCGAGCGTATCATCGTCTTATCACGAATGTTGGCGGTGTTCTTTCAAGCGTGACATAGTCAAATATCCGCTATAGCTACAACAACCGGACTCCCCCTGCGTCATGGCCCACTCACTCGCGCTCTTACCTCGACCTGCATGCTGCATGCAGTATGGAGTAGAAGGAACAACCCTTTTCTTATACTTAACTAAACCCATGCAGCAAACACTGGTGGCGGTTGACCCTCCCATAGTTCCCGCAAAATATCTCCTGACGTTTAAATTGGTATAATCTTTTTATAAAAGAAATAAGAAAAGGGAGGGGAAGGGATGCTGGACACTTACTCGCTTTACATTCCCATAGAGTTTAAAATTGTCAAAGGCGATCGAAAAATTGCCGACAAAGTATAAAGTATACGCGAGAAAATTATGAAGGGGTTTTCCCACGAGGACTAAAACCGAAATAACGACAAACAAACTCCTTCCCCATAATCAAACATCCGCGCATGGCTTTAGTATTGTACTGAAACTATTTTAAACGAGGTTTAAGATACCACCAAGAAGCGATATCTAGTTTATTAGGGAGAAGGTATAAGATGCCTAAGTATTCGCGCGCCATAGTCCTGCAGTCCCCCTTTCAAAATACAAGGGGGGACGTAAAAGGAGACCGGTCTATTTCGCCTCTCCTCAGTCGGAAAATACAAGTAATTTTCGTTATTCGCGTCGCGCTGACGTGAGTTTTCAAGAACCAGTGAGATGCTGGTTGTAATTTACTGGCGCGGATTAACTCCGGACCTACTATACGTTTGGTCTGGAGATAAAGCTAGAAATGTGGCGCGAATTTATACCTTCTCCCTAATAAACTAGATATCGGTTCTTGATTATACTGAAACTATTTTAAACGAGGCTTAAGATACCCCAGACGTTTAAGTGCACCTTTATATACATAGTGTTAAGTGATAAGTATGCTATAAATTAATTATTTCGGAAATTAATTTTGAGTTGAAAATGTGTAACTTTTATCTCAATTTTGCCACAAGGGCCATTGTTTTCGAGTTAAGATTGACCATAGTATTTTACGGATGCCCCCTTAATAATTCACAAATCTTTTCCCATTTTTCTAGACGAATAACAAATCTGTTGACCTCAATAGACGAGTCAAAAATACTTAAAAACCAGAAATTAAATAACGGAATTAGTAACCACTTAATTGTTTAGTAGTAGCGACTAACCACGTTAAAATTCCCCAAAAAGTGGCATAAGTGAAAATAGATTTTCGAAGAGACTTAAGCGCTAGTACGCCCATAGATATGAGGAATATATATATTATATAAGTGACTAGCTACTCCACGCATGTAGCGTAGAACAAATTGATTAGGCGCGATTAACGCGATATGACAATATTTTGATGGATACGCTTTGATACATACGAGCCGAAATACGAGCTACCTTCAAGAACCTACAAGTTATTCATCATACCTGAACCAGGTTAGAGACGCGCGGTGCGGTATACGTCCCCATTCATCATCTTCTAACTCGCTCCTGCCCCCCCCCCACCAACAAAACTTATATCAAAATAATCCCCCCACCCTCACCCCCGCCTCACCATACAAGATAAAAGACTTATATTAACAAGTCATGAATAAAAATACCACATTTTTGACTCAGTTCAGTTCCAAATAACCGAGTGAGGTCATACCTTGAGCTTGGGTATATTTCCAAAGAAATAAATCGGTACAAAGTACTTGAACCGTAATTGGAAAAATAATGTGCTCAAGAAAAAAAAAGAATTTTTAAATTTGGGAGTCAAAACTCTCTTTTGAGGGTTAGATAACCCCAAGAAGTGATATCTACTTTACTAGGGAGAACGTATAAATTTGCTTTATCTCCAGTCCAAACGTGGGTCCGGAGTTAATCCCCGCCTTTAAATTACAACCAGCATTTCATTGGTTCTTGAAAACTCACGTCCGCGCGACGCGAATGACGACGAAAATTACGTATTTTCCGACTTAGGAGAGGCGAAATAGCCCGGCGGCCTCCTTTTAGTCCCCCCCCTTGTATTTTGAAAAGGAGGACTGAGACTATGGCGCGCGAATACTTAGGCATCTTATAACTTCTCCCTAATAAACTAGATATCGCTTCTTGATAACCCTAAATGTCCTCTATGAAACCATTAAAAATACTTGGACACATTAACCATAGTACAATTTAAACAATACCCATTTCAAATTTACAAGACTTAATGGATGGTCCCTCATATCTAATTTTTCTTTTTTTTTAAATATATTTTTACCGGCTAAATATATATTTTGTAATTAGCATATTTCTCCATCCTGCGAAGGAGGCAACTTATAAAAGGCGTCAAAACTTAGCCATTGGTCCAACGCGAACGTGATATATAGAAAAGAAATTAGAGGTGTCGGAAACTAACAAAATTGCGTCTGCCATGCTTAAATTCCGCATAAATTTCTAACACTTTCAAACAAGTATCCCATCCCTTAAATTAAACGAAAAAAAAATAAATAAAAAAAAAATATCCATCTTAAACGAAAATTACACCTCTTTGAGAATAAACCGAAACGAAATCACGTGGTATTAAAGCCGACCAATGAGAAAAGGGGCGAATTTATTTCGTGATTACGGTTGAAGCCCGATAATAAATGATGTTCTAAACACGTTCTTAAATGGAAGAAGAAGAAAAAAATACATTTTTTTGGCGTTGATAAGCTTGGCTATATTCAAAATAAACTTAAACTCGGATGAAAATCAAGAAAATGGCTAAAATAGTAATACCCCCTAATTTAACAACGCTGCCAAGTTACGTTGGTATCTAACGGGGGGCCGGGAGGGTTGGACCCCCTTTAGCGGAGTGTGTAATTTAAATCATCAGCTCTTAGCATTGGGGTCGGTCATTTTCTCATAGTAAACACTAGGGAGCAAATAGGGAGCGCGTGTCGTAGTCAGGGATATTGTCCGACCCCTTGGATTGTCATAATTTATCTACTTTAATAAGAATCCTTATTAAAGCCGAAAAAAAAAACGGATTTCAAGTCTTCGCGGATTTACACAACTTTTAAACCTAAACTTTATCACTATGAGATAATTTTTTTGTGTGTGTGGTTTCTAACTATCATGGCCTCCCTTAAATTCTGATTTATAATACAGATATGCTTAATTTTAAACGTGTTAAATTAAATTGAATTAAATTATTTAATATTTATAAAATTTACTTACTGAGGTGAAAGGTCAAAACTTGATTTTCTTCTTTTTCCCAGTTTTGTCTTGTTTGGATAAACGCTTTTGTAATTCCTCTCGACGTTTTAACTCTAACGACTATCAGAAATTAATTAATAACTATTATTATTAATAATTATTAATTAATTTGTGTTAAATCCACTTTATTCCCTTTCTCCGGAAGTTAGGCTTAGCTCGGGATTCATGGGGGTGAGTAACGGGAAGAAATTGGTCTGTCGTCCGCTACAGTACATATTTTTTTTGGCTTTTGTAGCAGACGACAGACGAATTTCTTCCCGTTACTCACCCCTATGAATACCGAGCTAAACCTAACTTCCGGCGAAAGGGAATAAGGTGGATTAAGTAGCTTTTAAATGGGAACTGACATGTTGATCCGTTTCATCTTCTTCAACGTCAGAAGACGACAAAGATTTTGAAGGTTTAGTTTCGGTTTCAGTTTTGGTTGTTTTTTGTTCTTCTTAAAATACGTTCATTTTAGGATTAGGCTTAGCAAGGTCCCACGTATATATCAAATTATAAACTAACCAATTTCAGCTTTTCTTTGATTTAGCTCATTGGAAACGTATTCGTATATATATTTCTTACTGCCACTCCCAAAAACATCTTTCATGGCCGAGTCTAGACTCAATTTCTATCGACGTACATCGAGATTTGTTAAAATTTTACAATTTCCCTAAGCCTATTTTTTATTCTTACGGGTAAATTGGCTTCGGATAACAACAGTTTTTCATCAAACTTGCTAGTTTCGAGATATTTCCGAGAGAGTTTGGCCCCCTGATTTTTTAAATCTTTTATTTCCTCATCTTTTTTCTTAATTATCTCAATTAGCGATTTATTTTGGGCAAATAAAAAGGCAGCCATTCCGATAAGTGGACTGATCAAATTATCTTTCATCTAAAATTTACATCACGTTGGGAATTAGGCTTAGCGAGTTTCTTGGTAACGCCATTTACCGGTCACGTGTTTAGATTAAGCCTACTTACATAATGTAATTCTTCCTGGACCGGATGGGTTTCAAACCTCCAAACAAATGGAAAACCCATGGAAGATATTTTAATTTCACAACTAAGACCATTAGAAGGATCTACCGAGTTTATTTTAGTTGAGGTCATTAATTCGCAGTTAGTACAAGATTCAACTAATTCTAATAAACGTTTTGTTTCAATTTCCAAATTGGGATTAAGCTGCTACAAAAGAATCATTCTTTTTTAAACCTTACGCGCGAAATGTTTTCCGAATTTGGCGCCAGTACGGCCGACTTGTTAGTAATGTGAAAGTGCCAAGGCTTACCTTAGATCTGGCTTCTGTCTCCCTTAGGTTGAGGTTTTCGTAATAAATACGCGACAAATCGGTTAAATAAAAACTGTACCCATTATCTTTAGTTAAATTAAAATTATAGAGATAAATTTCACCCGCTTTTAAGTAAGACCACGTTTTATTTTTCATCGAAGAATCGGTGGGCGGACACGAGAACTCAATGGAAGCAGCCATTTTGGTATCTTTGTCCGAGGAAATGAAGATAATATGGTGGAAGCTAATCGCGATTAACGCTCGCTAGGGATGCGACGTGTTTAAAGGTCAAAGTCCGACTTGACCAGGCCAAAAACACCGCGCAAACATAAAGATTAATCAAGGAAAATACCTGAATTATTTAATATCCGAACACTTAACCTAAAACGAAATAAACTAACCTAATAATTAGAATATCTTGCTTCTCTGCCTTCCACTTCATTACATCCAAAGTTTAAACACTAAAAAGCTAAGATTACAGCCCCTGGTGGTATAAGTATAAACAGAAGTATATAATACTTCTCTTCGAGAGAAGTGTACCACAAAGCGGGGCAAGTGTAACGTCACTCTTCCCAACATCGGAACTTTTAGAGCAAGGTTACTAAAACGAATCACATACGCGATAAATAGTTCCCTCATCATTACTCTATTAGCGTTTAAATATTTGGCAAGACGCGCTTGCGCATTTTTGTCCCACGTCAAGACAATCAAGGTTTGTGGGTTGATTGCTGATGATTTAGTGCCAAACAATTATAGAATTCACCTTACGGTGCGATGCCCATTTGTAGTTTGATGAGCGGGAAAGCAAACTAAAAGGGTGAGCCTGGGAAGAATGACGTTACATAACTAAAGCATTAAGAGGATACAGAGTGTCATCCTTCTTCTATTATCCCCTTCTGGTATAAATTAATAGTCCAAAATATTTATGGTTAAATAATAAAAGTTAATAATACTTAATTATAGTTATAAAAAATCACTTTATTGATTAATAAATTGATTGCGTATAATAATATTTTTAATTTATACATAATTATATATAGTATTCTTCTAGTATAATATTTAATGGCACAAAATAATTAAAATAATTAATTGAAAATTAACATTCATTATTGCCAATTTTGCCGAAAAAATAAAAAACACCTTATTTAAGGGTATTGAAAATATGTACAATTAGTTACTAATCTAACGAGATCACTTAAAAGTTAAGAGCAAACAAAATAAAAGTTTCTTTACGTAAAATTTTTAAACTTAAATATTTATTTTTTAAATTTTAAATTTTTAATTAATTAAATTTCTCTACATAAAATTTATATTTAAAGATTTTAAACGATAATATTTAAAATTAATGTAAGTGACTAATTTAATTTTACTTTTAAACTAATTTATCTTTATCTTAAAAATACTTTGTATGAAATAGGCACTGATTTCCCCGCAAAATGTTAATCTTTTTTAAAAGTTTTATATTATTCTTGTTGAGAAGTAATATAATCGGTGGCGGCAGCTGATTGGCTGTCATCATTACTAGTATCAGGCCCCATAAATGAATCCATATTACTGGAACTTCCTTGACTGATATTATCCCCGGTAATTATTTCTACCTCTAATGAACCCCCTCCATCATTACTAGTTAAACCCGATATTGTAGTTTGAAATGTTTCATTGTTAAAACTAGAAGATTGGTGGTGGTTCATTTGCATACCAGTACTCAAAGAAGCAAAGGAAAAGACTGTGAATGTGAAACTGTTTCATTAGATTTTTTGTACTAATAATAATAATAATAATATTAAACTAATTATAGTAATTATTTAACAGGGTTCATACAACTTTTGGAAAACAAATTTCCCTTTGATTTCCAGGTTTTTTAATTCCCATATACTTCCCTGAGTTTTCCAGGTTTGTCCCGTATATGGAGTATCCTATGGTGCAAATGTTAACGAAGGAAGGGAGGGGGGGGGCAAATTGGACTATAACATACTCAAAGGACATCCCCGTATCTCTAATATAACCACAGTTATGAGCCTCCAAAGTATAGTGTAATGTTAATCCTATGGAAGGGGGTATGTTTACGAACATTTTCCTTAATTACTCGGCCCCTATTTGACGCAAATTTCCCTGATTTCACTGAATTTTAATAAAAATTCTTAATTTCCCTGAATTTTACTAAAAATTCGAAATTTCCCTGAGTTTTCTGTCAACTATTTATTTCCCAGATTTTCCCTGATTTCCCTGAATTTTAATAAAAATTCTTAATTTCCCTGAATTTTAATAAAAATTCTTAATTTCCCTGATTTACCTGAATTTTACTAAAAATTCGAAATTTCCCTGAATTTTCCCTGAGGTTTTTGTCAACTATTTATTTCCCAGATTTCCCTGAATTTTAATAAAAATTCGAAATTTCCCTGAATTTTACCAAAAATTCGAAATTTCCCTGAGTTTTCCCTGAGGTTTTTGTCAACTATTTATTTCCCAGATTTTCCCTGTTTTCCAGGTTTGTATGAACCCTGTTAATTATTAAAAAAAGGTCAGGGGTCAACTTACAATCAACGATTTGTCCAGCTGATTTTTGTTGTTGAGTAACTGGACAATCTTTATGAGCTAAAAGCATTTTTTTTAAATTGGCTACATCTTTACGTAAAGAGGAAACCATCCCCTTAACAAAAAATAAATAAATAAATTAACATAAATTTGGTTTTATTTAATTAATTAATTTTAATTACCTGAAGCTGTTCCTTTTGTTTATTCAACTCCATGACTTGTCCTTTCATATCTTCATATTCTCTTTTACGTTTTTTTCTACATCTTGTAGCAGCAGCTCTATTTCTTTCCAGAAATTTCCGTCTTTTCTCAGCTTCATCTTCAATTTCCTCATTTTTTCTTTTTGCTCTGAAAAAAACCCCAATTAATTATGATTTATAATTATAATTATTTTTTGACTAATTTGAAATTCTATTTTACCCAAGGGAAATGTTAGAATTAATAGTTCTAACGGTTGGTACAACAGTGGCCACATTTTGAATATTAATAGGTGGTATAGGAGCTGCGTATCCTAAATTAGAAGTAACATTTTTGGGTTTTACAATTGACCCTCCGAAAGTTTGGGACATCACTGGGTTGCTTTTAAGATTTATTTGTTGTTCAATTGTATCTTTCAACTTCTAAAAATGATGTAAATATTGCTTTAGTTATAGTTTTAAAGGGAGGGTGAAGTAGAAAATCAAGTGATTTTTTATTGATTCTTCTACTAATTATAAGACCAGTCTGCATAGTCAAACATTCAGGAAATACCAACTCCGAATGATTTTAAAATTCAAATTAGGTTCAGATTTTAAGTATAATTTTAAAGAAGGTCCTCCGGCCAATCGCGTAACGCCCTGCCTTTTTGTTAACAAAATTCTCGTGGCACACTCCATGTCTCGCGCCATGATTGTCACGTCGCGCGCGAATTTTATCAAATCTCGTGATAAATTTCATTCAACACGGAGCGTGCCACGAGAATTTTGTTAATAAAAAGGCAGGGCGTTACGCGATTGGTCGGAAGTCCTTGTTTAAAATTATCCTTAAAATCTGAACCTAATTTGAATTTTAAAATCATAGGGAAGTATTTCCTGAATGTTTCACTATGCAGACTGGTCTTATAATTAGTAGAAGAATCGATAAAAAATCACATGATTTTCTACTTCACCCTCCCTTTAAGGATTGTTTTTGAAGATTCATACAATTTTAGCCTGTGAAGGCGCAGCTATGGTTGAAATACCGGCACTAGGGGCAGCTACAGCCACTACATTTGGAGCTGTAGTGTTTGCAGGCACCACTGGGATATTAAAAGGCATTGATTGGCCATCAGGAAGTTTTAAAATCAGCTGCAAAACTGAGCCTTGCGAAGGAGTCGAGTTATTTCCAGTTTCAACAGGGACTGTTGCGACATTAGGGGCAATTTGTGCTGGTTTAGTTATGATTTTTTTTAAAGTTGCAACATTGCTAGCTGGTTTAACAACAACCGCTGTGGGTTTGCCCAAAACTTTTGGTTTATTACCACTGAAATTAATTAACTTAATTTAATTTCAAATTAAACTTAATTAAGCTTATTACATACACTGATGTAATGACTGAAGTTTGAGCTGAATTCTCATTTTTCATTGGAGCTAAAACGGTAATACATTTCTGGGGGATTGAATTAGTGGCAATAACGCTTGTTGCTACAGCATTTATAACTGTTGGTGTTAATTTAGCCGTAGCTAATGAAATGATGGGAAAGGGATTGGTGTCCGAGTCTTCTTGGGGAGTAATAAGTTTACTCCTTTGATTGTTTTGATTTTGTTTTGAAAGGATTTCAGATGAAAAAATTGGAATGTAAGGCGTATTTAAAGATTCACTGGGTTGAGTGTTGTTAATAACCTAAATTATAGTCGTTTAATTAGCGCGGATTAATTATTAATTAAAGATTAAAAGTCATAAACTTATTCTGTACCAAAGCATCATTGCCTGATTGAGAAGCTCTTCTAAATTGCTCATCAAAGGGGTTTGGAAAGTCAGAAAATAACCCTTCTTCGTCGCAGTTCTTTATAAAACGCGTTGGTGTTGGAGTTTGGTCTAAATTTTACGCGATAAAGAATACTTAACTAGGAAAACAATCATTTCTAATCAAAGTTTAACCTTACCAGAGATATCATTGGGATTGCACAAAGATATCTTAGGAGTTGATGTATTTAGGTTTAAACTAAAGTTATGCCGTTCTTTATGCACTGATAGACGATCTTCGCTGACAAAACGCTGCAAATTATGTTAATTATGTTTACAACTATGTGTTAAATAGGCCAAACAACAATTTAGGGGTCAGTACTTAGATCCTCCAAGGCTAGATAAAAATTAAATTACATAGTAGGCCAAGGCCTAAAGAATTTTATCAAAATATAACTAACCATCTCGCAATGAGGGCACCCAAATGGTTTATCATCTTCTTCCATCGTTATTTTACGATAATTACGGCTAAATTTCACCGCAAAATCATTTAAAAATCACTTAACTGCAATTGCAAAGATGAAACGTCAACAACTCAACATCAACTTTCCGATCACGCACACGGAGGATGAACTTACGAATTTAAATTATTTAATTATAAATTCCATGGAGTAGTTTTACAGGAGTTATAATGAACCTTACCATTAAAGTTAGGTCTCCATCTTTATTGCTCCATGGTAGCGGATAATTTGCAGCCAATGGGAACCGGTATTATGATTGTGACGTCACAAACTCAGAAAATTCCGCGCATTGAGTTAAGAAAATTACTTCTAGAGCTGCCTTTCCTTTAACCTGCCTATTGGGGTACGTGGGACACTTTTGAAAACATTGGGGCGGACGGACAGCTTCCAAGTTTATTACGCGATGGTGTCGGCATCTCGAAGCCTAGATAAGAAGTGTATAAATACATGTTTTCTTGAAATCAGTCAAATTTCCCGCCTTTTCTTTTAGTTCCCTTGGTCATGGATGAAGGATGCGCGCATAGATATATTAAAAGGGTAGATACACAATTCAATGGGAGGTCGACGCGGAAGGGGCAACGAGCAGACAGCCGCTATTTTCTGGGGGTAGCCGTATAAAACGCCATCTATCGGGAACTTTCGAAACTAAATTAAAGGATGAGCTTAGAGTAGTGGCACTCTATGTTAACCCCCTATAGGGCATAATAAGTCAAACCCTCGGAGATGCCATTACTCCATTTTATACGAGCTAAGAGCAGAAAAACGTATTTTATAAATTTTACACCTGTAAAATCTTTTAAAAAACACTTGGAACTTGTATTTCTACTTACTTTCGAGGAAATACCACCGTTTTCTGAAGGTAAGAGTCTTTTTTATACATTTATTAGTAATGAAAACATTTAAGGCGAGCTAAGCCTTGGTCTTGTAAAACACGGCAGGACGGCAGGTTAGTGATTAGCCAATGCCGACTCAATTTATAAAGGCCCATGCATGGTGCCTCGGGAGTAGGGGACCGGACCTTTTATCGGCCGCCTCTCCCAGGAGCTAGGTGGCGCTTTCTGTTGTATAAATATTTGAATGAATTTAAAGTTCGCGCCAAAGATATTTTGGCGCCAAAATGCATGATACCTAAAATATCCGTTTTTACTAGCATAATTTTTAAAATTAAGAGGAAATACGACTATATGATGATAAGAAAAAAATTTTTACCCTAGAAATTAACATAAATCATTACAAAAATTATAATATCTTATTAATGACCAGAATTAACATTTTGTAACAAAGCTGTATTATCGCAATGAAAAATATCACACTCTTCCCCATTAGTCTACATTCATTTAAACTTTATAAATCCCGTCCCTAATTATATTTCATAATATAGGAAACTTAAACATAAACTAGTTAAATTTATTAATTTACATTATTTACTAGCCTTGCGAAAATTATTTCCTCCACATCAAAAACAGTCGAGAACTCCGTTTCCAAAGAGTCCCTTAACAGTCGTATACTCAAAGAGGAGGGAAATATTTCCCTCCTCTTTGGTATACTCCCCCCCCCCCCTCAACCGCATAGCCGTAGTTTCCCTCACTCTTATTGGCTCTTACACGGCGCGAAAACATTTTGAATCCTCTGTATCGAAGAGCGCCAAGTCGCTGTGCGGCACTTTTTGGCGAATTCGAAAAAGCGAAAATAAATTAAAAAACCGAGGCATGCATGGGCCTTTATAAATTGAGTCGGCATTGGATTAGCATCGTTTTCAAATTCAAAATCACTAATCTGCCGTGTTTTACAAGACCAAGGCTTAGCTCGCCTTAAATGTTTTCATTACTAATAAATGTATAAAAAAGACTCTTACCTTCAGAAAACGGTGGAATTTCCTCGAAAGTAAGTAGAAATACAAGTTCCAAGTGATTTTTAAAAGATTTTACAGGTGTAAAATTTATAAAATACGTTTTTCTGCTCTTAGCTCGTATAAAATGGAGTAATGGCATGGATGAAGGATGCGCGTGAAAAACATTCGACGCTCTACAGGATGTGCAACTCCCTATACTAAAAAGTAGACAAGTCGATACTAGCGCCGCCTGGCTACCAGCGCTGGAAACCCTCGCGGGAAAAATAAAAAATACTGGACACGAGAAAAAAACACGCGCTACTGTCGTTTTTTTTCCTTAGCGTCGTCTGCTAGAAGCAAAACAGTGGATTTTTTTCTTATGTCCAGTATTTTTTATTTTTCCCGCGAGGGTTTCCAGCGCTGGTAGCCAGGCGGCGCTAGTATCGACTTGTCTACTTTTTAGTATAGGGAGTTGCACATCCTGTAGAGCGTCGAATGTTTTTCACGCGCATCCTTCATCCATGGTAATGGCATCTCCGAGGGTTTGACTTATTATGCCCTATAGGGGGTTAACATAGAGTGCCACTACTCTAAGCTCATCCCTTAATTTAGTTTCGAAAGTTCCCGATAGATGGCGTTTTATACGGCTACCCCCAGAAAATAGCGGCTGTCTGCTCGTTGCCCCTTCCGCGTTTTTTCGTTAAGCCTAAGCCAGCGAAGTGGATCTAGACCCTTTATAGTTTTACTATATCTATGGATGCGCGTGAAAAACATTCGACGCTCTACAGGATGTGCAACTCCCTATACTAAAAAGTAGACAAGTCGATACTAGCGCCGCCTGGCTACCAGCGCTGGAAACCCTCGCGGGAAAAATATAAAATACAGGACATAAGAAAAAAAACCACTGTTTTACTTCTAGCAGACGACGCTAAGGAAAAAAAATCGACGGTAGCGCGTGTTTTTTCTCGTGTCCAGTATTTTTTATTTTTCCCGCGAGGGTTTCCAGCGCTGATAGCCAGGCGGCGCTAGTGTCGACTTGTCTACTTTTTAGTATAGGGAGTTGCACATCCTGTTGAGCGTCGAATGTTTTTCACGCGCATCCTTCATCCATGCCTTGGTTGCACCGGGATGGCGCCACAAGCGCGTGATATAGTTAATTGGGTCTTCCCGCCTTTTCTTTTAGTTCCCTTGGTTGCACCGGGATGGCGCCACGAGCGCGTGATAAAGTTAATTGGGTCTTCCCGCCTTTTCTTTTAGTTCCCTTGGTTGCACCGGGATGGCGTCACAAGCGCGTATTATAGTTAATTGGCTCTTATATCCTAGCGGATGGAAGACCACTCTAGTGGTAATTTTCTCAACTCATTGGAAAATTCCGCGAACCGCGGGGGTGAAAGTCCGTCGACTGCTTATGTACGCCATTATTGTAGAATCCTTGATCGAAACGGACGTGGGGTTAGTTTTCTCCCCACCCACACATTTTATAAATCTTAATTAAAATTTAAAAAGTACTTAATTCGATTATTTATAATTAAATACATAATGCCTTCGGGTTATTTGAAAGGTTTACCGTTTTTAATATCGGGAACGGTTGTAAAAGGATTTGGAAGAGGTAGCAAAGATCTGGGAATTCCTACAGGCAAGTTTATTATTTAATAAAAAGATTAAACGTATACAACTGATTGTATATTTGTTGCGCAACATATACGCAACTTTTGTTCCTCCTTCTTAACTAGTGTAGTAGATTAGGTCAAATCACTGTTGTAGTTTATATTTTGACCTACCTTTTTGACAGGCTAATACTATCACACCTCTTCTATAACCTAAATATATTTAACCATAATATTTGGGTATCTTTTTCAGCAAATTTTCCGGAAATTGTAGTGGAAAAATTACCAAAAGAAGTGAATTGCGGTATTTATTATGGTTGGGCTTCAGTTAATGATGGCCCAGTTTATAAAATGGTTATGAGCATTGGATGGAATCCTTATTTTAAAAATGAAAAGAAATCTATGGTTTGTGTTAGTATAAATCTAAGCATGGAGTGAAATGGGTTTGCTTTTTGGTTTCTTTTGCCTTCTCGTTATCTCTAGATTAGTCTTTCTTAATTTCAATTAACATTAATTGAAAGTTACATAACTTGAAGAACACTATAAATTAATTAAAGATGATTAATTACTTCAAGTTATGGGCTAATTCCCCATAACTTGAAGAACACTATAAATTAATTAAAGATGATTAATTACTTCAAGTTATGGGCTAATTCCCCGTAACTTGAAGAACACTATAAATTAATTAAAGATGATTAATTACTTCAAGTTATGGGCTAATTCCCCATAACTTGAAGAACACTATAAATTAATTAGAGATGATTAATTACTTCAAGTTATGGGCTAATTCCCCTCATGAATTTAATTAACAAACGAACTAAAAATATACATTTATTATAGGAAACCCATATTATGCATAAATTCCAATCAGATTTCTACGGATCGTTGCTTAAAGTTGCTATACTTGGATTTATTAGACCCGAAAAAGATTTTAGTTCCTTGGGTAATAGTTCAAAAAGAATTAAGGCAACTAAATTAAACTTAATTGGCCAATTAAATTTTTAATAGATGATCTAATAGAGGCCATAAAAAGTGACATTGATTACGCTGACAAATTCCTAGATGAACCTCAACATCAAGCCTTCAAAAGCCATCCATTTTTTACCACAACTGAAAATAATCATTCTATATGAAGTTTAAATTAAAAAAAAGGGGGCGGGGCTTTTTTTTTTTTTTTGGGAAAGGGCCAAAAATGTATTCGTAAGAATGTAAATCAAATAGTAGAATTATAATTTAGTGTTGTTGTCTTTTTTTTTTTCACAATTATTTATATTTAATGATGGAGTGGTTCAAAGTATTATTGTAAACAAAGTTCTTATTCTTATAAACAACCTTAATTAAACAAACAAACAAACACTTCATTCCCCCCATGTAGTATTCAATTCTCAGAGTATTCTCCTATTTTTAAAGAAATATTAAACAAAAATTATCAAAGTTTTATCATTGGTTTTGTTCGTTCTTTCTTTCTTTCTTTTCTACCCAAGAGTTTATTTTTACTAATTAAATACTTACAATTAATTAATTACTTTCAGGAATTTTGATTGTTTTTTAACTTTGTAATTGTATCTTGTCGCGGCATTTTCCTTAAAAGATCTTTTTGATCAGAGAAAAGCGCTTCCGCATCTTCTAAATACCAAGTTTCACTCCTTTCAACACCCAAGTGATGAATACGGCATCGAACGGGTACTTCCTCAGTGTTGTTTATCTAATTGATGTGATATTATAATTATTGTTGTTCTTCAACAACTATATCAGTTCAAAACACACATACCTTAACCTGAACTGCAAATTCTTTATTTTCTTTGTCAGAATCAGGTCCAGTGATGGGAGTTTCAGGCAATCTTATAGAACTCTCTGGGACTATAATCCCCTATAAAAACCCCCGTGTTTAACTTAAAATTGATTTAATGTTAATTTTATCTCTTACCAGTTTCCTAAGAGAGAGTCTAATGTGCCACGGTTCAATTGTCCATGGTTCTGAATCATTAACATCGATAGATATACATTTTTTGGATAGTATTTTAATCATTAACGAAGCAAATGGTGAACTGTAGGACTTTAATTCCTTGTGTTTTCTAGCTTCAATTTCTTTAGCGTATTCTTTTAAATTATCTTCGGAGGGATAGACGGCTAAATGCGGTAATAAAAGGCTATTTCTGGCATAGAAAGGTTTAACCTCAACAATGTCCCCGCATTCTCCGAGTCCTTCAACATAAGATGTCAAAAGAACTGGGATTTTTTTCTGTTTGACTACACTTTCATATTCGACAAAATCATATATATAATCCCGGGTTCTGAATTTCTTATAGCCTTTATCTTCTAGCTTTGAAAGTGTGATATTATTTCGACGTTTCAAAACAAATGTTGTCTAAATGTTTTCAATTAGATTTTCTCCATCAAAATATAAAAGTAAATTAAAAACTACTTACTCGTATTTGCGACTTTAAGGGGATGTTTCCCAATGTTTTCAAACATAATTTAAAGGAATTAAAGTTTATTAACGACATAATTACAGTTAATTAATGGTGAAAGCAAGCTAGAACAACACGAGTAACTGAGAAAAGGTCAAGAACTTTGAATGGCTTGAAGCCGAACTAGTGTGTGCGCAGAATCCGGCAGCAATTTGTAAAAATATGCCGGGGGGGATAGAATTTAGAAAAATATTTCGAGTATTTGGTCTGGGAGATTTTTGGCTTCTGCGGGACTCACACCGCGACAACAAACTACAAACAAAAAAACGAAATGCAGAAACGTGATCCTAGCCAATAAGAACTTTAGAATATGAAACAAGGTGCGATAAATAAATTAACAAGGAACTACTAGTGCGCGGTCTGTCATGCCGTCTGCTAATTGGATTGATTTTTGACTCGTTTTGACAAATGTTTAAACTAGAATCATTGTTTACCGATAAATATATGGAAACTACATTTAAACTATTCGACTTAAAATATTTAAACTTGTCTTATCTAATTTAATATGCGCCTTTAAGAATGAAAACAGTATTTTGCTAGCTCTGAAAATGGTTATAGGTATTTTTGCAGTTTGAATCTGACAAAAATCTGGGAGAAGTAAAGTTGCAGAACTGCGACTGAGACTGCGCAGTGAACGCTTTTAGAAAATGTCGTCAGTTCGTCACTGGTGAGTGGTGACTGGTCAGGGTCGGAGCGTACTACTTTCCGGGGCGCTATTTAAATTGACATTAAAATTAATGATGATTAATCGGTTTTGATCTATTTTTATAACATTATATCAAGTTTAGTTAAGAAATTTTCATTAAAAATAGCTAAGTTATTGAAAAAGTTGGTTCAAATTGTCTAAGAGACATAGGCTACTATAATATTATAAAAAAAAAGAGTAACATATTTAAATTAATTCATTATAATTAAGCATTATTCGCTTTTAAATGCTTCGGGTGTGATTCCCGAACGTAATTTATTCAATGGCTTATGGTAAAAGAGACGGTAAGGTTTGCATTACTAATTTTCTAAGTTTACGTTAAATTTTCTCCTTTACCAATACAATGACAATAGGTTTTTCTTACGCTGATGATGTGCCAATAAAAATTAGTGAAAGGGTTAAAATTCCGGCTAGAGTTATGTTACCAGTTTCTTTTAATCCTTGCATATCCCTCGATTTATTAGAAGAAGTAAGTTTTTAATTGTAGGTAAATAATAAGATGAAAGTAACGTGATTTCACACGCGTGCTAGTATGATTTTACTTTGGAAAAACAAGTTTTGGAAATGTGCGAAGCGAGAAAACGAGCTAAAGAAGTTCGTGAAAAAGAAAAAGCTGAAAAAATAGCTAGAGATATTGAGCAATTTACTCAAACAAATCATAATATTAAGAGCGATGATAAGTCCGATACTAAAGATGGAAATTTGGTTAAAACTGAAGATAAATTAGTGCCGAAAGGTTGGCAAACGACGCAAATACTTAGTCCAGTACCTCTAGTCAATAAAGAAAAGATTTTAAAAGAGACAAACGAATCGTCTAAGAAAGCTATTAACTTGGAAGATTTTGAAAATCAAGGGGGGAGCCCCTTCGATTTCATGGAACTTCAAACTATAAATGAAATTGAAGAATTGAGTAATGTTTTTCGGGGAATTGGCGTCGAAGAAAAGATTGTTGAAAGAGATCCTCCCGTTAACAACTCCTCAAATATTACAAACACTTCGACAAACTATCCCCCTGTAGAGCCTTCAGTGGTTACATTGACAAATGACACTGCAAATTATTCAATGACAAAAACTTATAACAACCCGGAAAACCATTTGACAAATAACTATTACCCTTATGATAATGGGCAGAATTCTCTGCAATATTCTTTGCAACAATACAATATGAGTAGTGCACAAGTTATAGACTTTCCAAGATTAAGAGGATCAAAAAGTACTCCCGATATTAGCGTTGATAGGGAAGATAGTGTCATTGCCAGAGCTAAAGCTTCTGTATCTTGGAGATCCCAAACTCCACCCCCTACTCAATTAGGGCAGGTACGACATGAAGCTATTTAAGTTTAATCGCGTAGAAACTTAATTAATTAATTAAATTTAAACTCTAGGCTTCCATGATGGACATTGCTAGCGGTTACACCTCCTCCTCCCTCCTTACATCTACAAATACTTACAATAACCATTTTGCAACGACTACGACTAAAGAATCTCGTCAGACAGAAACAAAAACCAAAGAGAAAAAATTATACCTACTTCCGGATCCATTTGATGAATTAGAAACGGAACAGAGACAATTTGTAATGTCCTTAATAGATATGGGGTTTCCCAGAGATAGGGCAGCTAGGGCCGTTAAACATTTAGGAATGGATGATAAAAAAGTAATTTCTAATTAAGTTTTAGCAGAAGTGAGATGAGACTAGAAGTACTGAGCTAACCAAATTCTTCACTTGGCAAAAGTGAATATTCTTGATAACACACCAACGGTTGGCCCACTAGTGGCGGTTTCTGAATTTCCCCTCCAAAACGTGAGACGCTCGCGGTGGTAGACGGCCGAACTAGATTCAAGCGCCCGCGTCCGTGTTCGGCCGCTTTAGGTTGAGGGGAAGGGGGTAGGAAATGTTTTTGGAACTCGACCAATTTTTTTCTCTCTAGCGTAGGCCCGATTGAAGCGGCGTAAAATCCTCAAATTTGTTCACTAGTGCCAGGATCTACTATCAATGCTAGAGCCCTTCACTTCTAGTCTCATCTCTCACTTCTGGTTTTAGGATTAATCATTAAGATTAATATTAATCTTGATATCTACTCCGTTAAATTAATTAAGGTGGTGGATCATTTATGTCAAGTTGAAGCTCTAATAGAGAATGGTGTTGATTCAAATGATGCTGAAACTGCCTTGCACTTATACGATTATAATATAGAAGAGGCCAGTTTCGTCTTCGTTAAAGTCCTTTTTACCTTACCACTTTCCTAACCTTCTTTCTTCATTTTACAGGCTAAGAAGTTCCTGGATTTGTTAGTTCAATTTCAGGATTTAGGTTTTGATAAAGATTCTGCTAGAAAAGCTTTAATCCGTCATAAAAATGACCGAGATAAAGCATTGGATTCCTTGCTTTCTTGACCTTATTTTACCTTTCATAGTTTTTTGTTACTTTATTTACTCGTTTGTACATTCCACTCTTGTCTAGAAATAAAAATTAAATGGTTTAAATTAAATTAAATTAATCAACACGAACTGCGACTGTTTTAAATTTGAAAGAAGATGACGTACGACTCACCTGGTCCAAAATTTATATATATTTAAAAAATTTATACTCGTGTGCCTTGGAGGGAAAATTGACGCTCCTGAATATAATAAAAATTAAATAAAAAATAAAAATCAATTATATGATAAAGCTTCAGCTTTTACCTTTCGTTAAAATAAAACGTATCTTTTATATATTATCATGAAAAAATATTTGTAAATTATGCTAGTTTTTATTGTAATTATGATTTAAATTAAAAAAAAACACTCGACTTGACTTACGTTATTGTTGTCCTGTTGATTCATTCTGTTTCAGTAGAGCAATTCGGTTCAAACCTGCAATAAAAAACAGATACTTATACCAGAAGGGGATAATAGAAGAAGGATGACACTCTGTATCCTCTTAATGCTTTAGTTATGTAACGTCATTCTTCCCAGCATAGAGACTATAACCCCAAGGAGTGGAAGGAATGCCTCAACTTGTTGCCCCTTATTCCGGTTTTTCCTGGTACAAGCTGACTTCCGCTAAGCAAAATTAAACGGGCCGGAAGCTCTCATGTACCAATCTAAGAGCAACATCATTATTTGCGCTTGTAGAGCGGGGGACCTGCCACTCCTTGAGGTTTATAGTCTCTATGTTCCCAGGCTCCCCCTTTTAGTTTGCTTTCCCGCTTATCAAACTAAGTTCAAATGGGCATCGCACCGTAAGGTCAATTCAATAGTTGTTTGGCACTAAATCCCCAGCAATCATCCCACAAACCTTGTTTGTCTTGACGTGGGACAAAATGCAATGCACAAGCGCATGCGTCTTGCCAAATATTTAAACGCTAATAGAGTAATGATGAGGGAACTATTTATCGTGTATGTGATTCGGTTTAGTAACCTTGCTCTAAGTGTTCCGATGTTGGGAAGAGTGACGTTACACTTACCCAGCTTTGTGCTAGTACACTTCTCTCGAAGAGAAGTATTATATACTTCTGCTTATACCTAATTACAGCTTCATTCATTCAATTACCAGTTCAGAAAATTTTAGTAGACAATTTTCCTCCAATTACGTCGGTCCATCTATAAAATAAACAACGTTACGCTCAAAAATAAATAAATCAAAACTGTTTTGGTTTTTTTCAATGCTTGAAATAATTATTTTTTTTTGTAGTTTTTTAATTTCTTGCTGTGTACAATAATGCTATTGGGCTGCCATTTTTATTTAATTAAAGAAAAAAAAAAACACCAAAACCTAACGAGGCTTTTTTTTTTAAACATTTCCGCGTTTTTTTTTGTCAAAGTATATTTGCGCAAAAAACTTCTTTCTTGTTATTTGACGAGAAAGATTTTAAAGCATCTTCATGTAGTCGATAATTAATTTAATTTTTTTTTTAATATCGCACGTTTAATGTGACTCGTTTTGAAGTTGTTGTTGATCATTCAAACCTAGCTGGCAACAAAAAATATACGGAGTTCGAGAGAAGACAATTAGGGGGAGATAAAAGTAGAAACACGAGGTAAGTTTTCCTTTTTTTTTTTTTGGTTTTTTTTTCACAACAAAATGCCGAACAAATTAATTTCAAATTAAAAAAAAAAAGCAAATATTGTTTTTTAAAACTAATTTTACAAAATAATTAAGCCACCTTTTTTATATCACATTTCTTTGTAGTTTAAATATGGATGCCAACGGAGGGGGGGGGATTTAATTTAATTATAATTAAATTAAATTAATTATAAAGAGGGGGAGGTCAAATTAAGAGCTTCAAAAAAACCATGCGTGTCATAATTACCAATTTTTCATTTTCTCTGTCTCATATTGTTCCGTAAAAACTGCATTTTTTTCGGTGACGTAATAAAGACGTAGTAACTCACTTCCTTTAAGGGAATTTGCGCGCGCTAATTTGGCTAATGGCACTTAAAACATTTTTTATCTCTTTTTCTTCCTAAACATTAACGTTTTTTTTTTAAAAACATAATATACCTAATAATATTAAACTTGAAAGAAATCCCGTACCTTTTAATTATAATTAAGCCTAAAATATTTATCATTTAAGTCAGTGAGAGCGAAAAAATTAAGTTTGTAATTTTTTTGTTCAAACTTCGCTTCATCTTCTTCCAACGTTAAGCTAGATTTTGACATGTCGTGTTTTTTTTGTAATTTTCTTTGCATAGGTTTTTTTGTTAAAGATATTTCAACTATTTAACAAATTAACATTTACACGCGTAGCTGCGATTAAAGAAGCCATTAACAAAACTTACTTTAAATTATTTTAAATTTTGGTTTGTGACTTAATTTCAATTTCAATTTCAACAAAGTCTAATAATAAAATTATGTGAAGTTCAATAATTAGCGTGTGTATTTGGTTAATTTGATATTGTTTAACATTAAAGAGATAGTCTTTCGTCTTTCGCCGTTTGAATAGATTTTTGACAAGAGTTTATTGAAAATTACGCGTTATTTAAAAATTTAACGTAACTTGTTCAAATTTAGGCCTATTTTGACCTAACTAATCTCATTTTGAAGCTCTGATCAAGCTCTATTCAAACACATACCTCATACGAGTCCTATCATTTATTTCACCAAATTTTAGCCATTCATAAGTATGTTTTATATTTTTTTTTTTTTTTGGTTTTTGAGCTATGGTAGCAGGCAGGAAACGGCGTTGGGGGGTGGGGCAAAGGGGGGGTTTGAATTGCTGTGTTTTACGTTTACTCTAAGCAAGCAAACATACATTCATTCATTCGGTCAAAAAACATTTGTACAAATTTGTATTTTACATATAAGAAAAGGGGAAACGTGAAAAATGTCACAATCGCACGATAATATATACAAAGGCACAAACATGGAACAACTAGGTTTTCTTTTCTCAATTTTTTTTGTTTTACAAAACTTCATCTTTCGTCCATTTTCGGGGTTGGGAGGGGGGGGGGAAGTCACGAATCATTACGTAGGTTGTCAACCCTCGAGGACTTGTTTAATTAATTAATTTCAGTCAACGTAACTTAATTATCTTTAATTAAAAATTTGGTGGTTTCCCCAAATTGCATCATCAGTTCGAAGTGAAAGTTTCGCAATATTAATTTCGTTTTATTTAAATTTAAGTCTGGTAACAATACTAAGAGCTATAAAGATAGACATTTATCCAAGATCTATGGGGCTTGCCGCCATCTTGGATGCATATCTATTAGTATCTAAGATCGAGGGGTGTTGCCGCCATCTTGGATGTATATATATTGGTATCCAAGATCGAGGGGTTTCGCCGCCATCTTGGATGGATATCTATTTGTGTGGTCGTAACTACTAACGGTTTGCCGCCATCTTGGATAAATATCTATTTGTATGGTCGTAACTACTAACGGTTTGCCGCCATCTTGGATAAATATCTATTTGTATGGTCGTAACTACTAACGGTTTGCCGCCATCTTGGATAAATATCTATTTGTATGGTCGTAACTACTAACGGTTTGCCGCCATCTTGGATAAATATCTATTTGAATGGTCGTTACTACTAACGGTTTGCCGCCATCTTGGATAAATATCTATTTGTGTGGTCGTAACTACTAACGGTTTGCCGCCATCTTGGATAAATATCTATTTGTATGGTCGTAACTACTAACGGTTTGCCGCCATCTTGAATAAATATCTATTTGTATGGTCGTAACTACTAACGGTTTTCCGCCATCTTGGATAAATATCTATTTGTATGGTCGTAACTACAGTTCTCCGAATTGATACGAGAAAGATCCAATGGGAATAATATTTGAATCAACATTGCGAAACTTTCATTTTTAAACGTTAAATTGACTTTTAAATGCTTTTAAATTTGAGATTAAACTCTATTTAGAGCGTTGCTATAATATAATGCATTATGTTAAAAATTCCTCTAACGGCGCGAGGCGGGGGGGGGGGGGGAAACTTCTCTACTTTTCAAACGTTTTCGCGCTAATGACTCTTTTTCGCCGCCAATCTATTCTGGGGATTAAAGTAGGGGGGGGGGGGAATAATTAAAATAACCACAACCAACCATTGACTAGCATTTAAGTCGTCACAAAACTCTTTTTTGCGTTTTTTTTTATAAAATATAGAAATTTTTTTGTTTGGGAGGTCAGAGGTTAACTATATCGTAGGAGTAAAATAATCCCCTCATTAAATAGAACATTGCGCGCGCGGAAGAATACATTTAACAACAAAAATGGATGGGGGGGGGGAAGAGATAGGATGGGTCTTACCTTTACCAACAAAAACAAATTTGGAAAAAACGGAAATAGAAATAACTTCAGTGGAAGCCCTTTTAACTTTAATTAAATTAAATTAAATTAAATTATAATTTAGCGGGTTAGAATATTTAAATTAGTTAAGAACGGGTTAATTGGGATTATAGCGGAGAAATTAGGTTTTCTTTATTTTAAAAGAAACAAAGTTTAAATGGAAGTTTTAATTTTTATATCTCGACAATTTGACAAAAAACGGTAGAGATGAAGCCAAAAAATCAAAAAAACCACTTTTTGGCACGAAAGGAATGACTTAGATATGTTTTTTTAACAAAGTAGCGACGTTAAAGAAGATATACGCGTTTGCCACTAAATAACGTTGACGTTTTCAACTCCGCTAAACTTTAAAATTAAAAATGACGAAGGAAAAGGAAAAAAACAAAAAAATAAAAACGGAGGAACAAAATACAACACATCTTCCTTTAAACTTTGTTTCTATCGATGGATGGAAATAATTGAAATTTAGGAATATTGAGAATGAGTGTAGCAGGCACTGGCACTGGCCAATCAATCATTTTTCTCAAAAAGAGAATTCTGGGGACTAAAGGGGGTGGGGAAAGAGGGGGGCGGAAAATCTCGAGCTAACATAACCTTTCATAACCAACTTTTGACGCAAACCTAAACCTTTAAAATAAGACAAAACATTATTATCCTCACAGGGAAATTATCTTCACAGTTTGTTTTGTTTTTTTTTGCAATTTTTTCTTAATTAAAAAAAAAAAACTATACGAGTATGAGAAAATTTATATTTTTTTTTTGTTGTTTTTTTGCCGGGTTTTCACCATTTTTTTTTGCGATATATTTGTTTTTTTAAGTCTACATAAGGAAATTTAATGTGTTTTTTTTTAACCTATTGTAGGATATTTTTAAAGTAACCGAGGCCCTTAAAAAACTGCTAATATTTTCATAAACAAAAAAAAAAATAATTAATTAATATAATAATTTCTTCCCTAGGTATTTTTATTTTTTTTCGTTTCCCAATAAAGTTTGAGCCAAACCCAAACTTTATCGAAAAAACATTTTTTTTCCATTGCGTTGATAATAATAATAATATAATAAAATTAATAATATAATAGTTTATTTGGGGGGGATTTTTATTCCTTATTCGAGTCCGTTTGTTTGAGTTCCTAAAGTGACAATTAGTTTGAAAAAGTTTTTTTTTTTTTTTTTCTAATCTTAGTTTTGTTTTTTATTTAAAGAGAGCTTCTATACCTCTTTAAATTCTGGGTTACGCGGTGGCCACTTGTTGTCGATGATGCCTTTGTTGGTGCGGAGGATGGGGCCCCCTAGAGTGGTGGTGGTGGTGGTGATTTAGAGTAGGACGCGCGCGAGAATGACCGTGGTGATGGTTGTTGTTTCCAGCCACGTTACCATTCTGAGGCGGCGAAGTCGATTGATCGTATTCGACCACTAACCTTTTAATGTGCGACAATTTATCGTGAAGATAATTCAATCGTCGCTTTGAATCTCGGTAGTGATGGCCCCTGTGGTTCTCTTCGTACTCTTGAACAATTTGACTCCGAATCCTCTGTACAATTCCATAAATATAAGACTCGTTTTATATTTATGAATTGTAAGAGATGGTAAGTAGGACTAAAGCGATCCCTAATCTACTACTACCGAGGCGCGAGGGTTTTAACTCGGGTACTTACGTGCCACTCTGGAGAGCCGGTGGTCGAACTATGGAGGTCGTCTTCCAAAGCTTCGAATCTCCTTTTAACGCGTTCAATGTTGGCGTGCAATTTCAGATATTCGTTGTATTCGGCGTTAAAGTCCGCTTTGTATTTGGCTCTTTGCTCCCGGTTGGTGATTCCGACGTATTTTCTGTTGAAACGGAAGTACAAAAAAGGACGGACGACGTTGTAAGATTAAAGGGGACAAGCTCTAATACTACACTAGCATCAACTTACGATACGTAATCTGGAATTTCGGAAGAGTTGGGCGAGGAATTAAGACTCGAGGAAGCTGAGGATTTAAGGAAAGATTGGCTTAGTTTTGTTTGTTTGTTTGTTTCTCCACTTTGGAAAGACTTCAAAGGAAGGAGTGGACTTACCCCTGTACTCTACACTGTCCTGACTTTCGGGACTGGATTGTGGACTGGATCCTCTGGAACCCGCGCTTCCCGTATTGGCCGTGGCCGGATTAATTCTGGGAGGTCTGGCTCCCATTTTGGCGTTGTTGGAAGAAGACAGATTGGAATTGACACCGTGTCCTCCGCTCAGGTACTTGTTTTCCCTGGCGGAGGATATTAACCTAGACGCGTTCGAATCACTATTACCGTTGCCAACACTGACGTTATCCGCCGAAGAGTTCCTAGAAACTTTGGACGACGATAGGCGAGCTTGATTCGTCGGAGCAGCGGGGGGAGTCGGAGTTCGACGTTGAGTTTGAGAAGATGGCGCGAACGATTCCGTATTCCGCAAATTCGTCGGAGTTTGACTACGTTGTGGGAGAGCGTTGGGTGTGAAACTTTTCGCGGTACTATCGTTGGGCGAGCGGCCCTCTGTCCTGTTTCTATTCGCCCAAGGGTTGGGGGGAGCCGTTGTCGGGCTTTCTACTTTACGAGGACCCCCACCCCCGCTCCCGTTAGAACACAACGACGTCATGACGGACGGGTCGGCTAAGCGACTGGATAACGTATAACCTCCTCCGTTGTTCGTCCCGCCCGAGTTAGAAGAGCTATTGTTGCTCGATGCCACCGTGGTGGCGTTGCTCGAACTATTGTTAGTGATGTAGTGCGAAATACGTTGCTTCTTAGGTTGCTGGACGTTGTAGTCGGCTGGAAGCTTTGACGGAGGCCTTTTTTGAGACTAAAAGGCGACAATAGCACTTTTAGTCAAAGGTCATCTTTCGTCTGAAAAGGAGGGCGGTAAAGGGTAGTTGGCTAACCGACCTGAGAATTGGCGAAAGGGGGAGATTGACTGGAATGAATGGCGCTTGGAGACGGCTGATCCGTTTCATTGGGGGGAGTGGCGTTCTGGGGTTTCCTTCTGCCGAATCAAAATCAAAATGTTGAGCACGATGAGCTGGATGAGAAAACATTACCGGCGACGTCTTTCTTACCTTTTCAAGAGTTCCTTCTCTTCGTGAGTATAAAAGGGCCAATCCTCTATGACTTCATTCCAACAATATCTGGCCAAGGAGTAAGTGTTATCTTTGGCTTGAGCGACTTTGGACAGTAAGGCGCTCAGCCCCTTCTTGTCCTTTTCCTTGATTCCGTCTGTTGAGAGAAGAAAACCTATAGTTGGCGGAAGAAGACGCCTTTACCTTAAATATATTAGACAATGACCTTTCATTAGCCTGGCCAGAAGTTCGGGTTTCTTGTAAGGCCTTAACGCCAATAAATGGATGACTCTTTCGCGGTAGGACCTCCTCATAATATCGGGGTTACCGTGTTGGGGTCGAGGGGGCGGCGCTGGGGCCGGCCCGTTCGACGACGCGGAGGGGACCAGTGGCGCGCTGTTGGTGATGGCCGCCGCTTGTTGCGAGGAGGAGGAGGAGGACGCCGAGTTGACGCTGGGAGAGACTGTGGTCGTTGTGGCACTACTCGAGGGCAAAGGGCGAAAATGCGTAGAGGAAGAAGAGCTGGAAGCGGAGGAATTGAGATAGTTGGTCATTTTTGGAATGGGCCTAGAGACCGGGTTGTTGAAGGGCGTCGGAGACGGGGCCTTTGAAGTCGTCGATATTAACGAAGTACCGGGTCTTTTCACTTTGACTTTTCGTCTGACGTAGGGCCCGCTGGCTTTGATCTCTTTCGTGCAGTCCTTTTTCCTTTCCTTCTCGACGCTGACCATTTTGACGCGCGTTTTTTCGTAACTTTCTTCATTGGCGTGAATGTGCATTTTGTGCACCATACATCCCAAGGATTGTAGTGACCTGGAACCCGTTTGCTGAATGCATTCGAAGCTCCCTTGGGGTCCTTCCGCTTCAACATTTGATAGATTGAAGCCAAATTTTTGACAACTGTCCGAGTTTGTGGCCTGAGCTCTTGGAAGAGATATCACCTATACCCGACGGACAAACACCACGCCACTAATTAATTATAAATCAATCAACCGCCCACTAAGATCGCCAAAACCTCAGACAAATTATTTAAAACTATTTTACTGGGTTAAACAATTTAACCTTTAAACGTAACACATTTTTGATCATTTTTAAGGTCACCGTACCGTACTAAATCCTAGAACGCGACACCGGGAAAAAATAAAAACCACCTTTTACATCCGCCCTCCACAAATCGTAAAACACCAAAAAATAAAATAAAATCGATCTATAGTCGTTAAGCGCCTTGGTTCGCCACTAGTAAAAGGAAATCCCCCCCGAGTTTGCCAAGCCACTTAATAACAACAAACTTCAGGAGTCAATAAATAAACAATAAGGGGGGAGGAGGGGATAAAAATACGGGTATAGAAAATATAAATCGTGTTTTTACAATTTTTACAAAAATGAAAATTTTATTTCAACTTCTTGGAAGTTAGAAGCAATAATCTCCGCGGGCGAAAATTTTTGGGTTTTCGTCCGATTTCCTGGTTATAGAACGATCTTAGAAGAAGTCGGCGCGCGTAGAAACCTAGTTCATCGTGGGTTGTTGGCCTAAAATCACTCGACTAAAGCGGAGAAACCGACCAATCAGAATCAGCTTCAATCTTCTTTTTTTTTTAATACATATATATATATGTATAATAATATTTTTAAATATAGCAAGGGGACATTTCTCTTCCAAAAAAAAAAACGAGGTAAAAATTCTTTAGCGAAGATACACCGCTTGAGAAGCTTGCAAAGTAAAATTCCCCATAGAGAAAAAACCGGTTTAATATGTTGGGGTGGAGGAAGAGGGGCTAAAAGACTATAGTTAAGATCATACAAGGAAAAACACATCACTAAACAAATTTATTTTTAAACTCTATCAAAAGTGAGAGTTTGGAAGTCGCTCTCAATTTTATATTTAAAAAAAAAAAAAAAAAAAAAAAAGATTTAGTAACTTGTTAAAAATATTAAAATTAGGCCACCGTAATACACTAAAGGCACCTGGTATTATTCCCTCTCATAGATCCTAATACAGAAAAAGGTAGGGTCTGCCAATACCCTATTAAATTTAAACAGAAAATAAAATAAATTATAAAACAAGATTGCCTTGACGAAATGGGTACCTTTAATTAAAGGGACAGTATCACTACTACTCTTATCCCTTTAAGGGTCTAATTTTTTAAAAAGGGATGTTGTTGAATTGATATCAGGGTAAGTTTGAAAGGTAAGCAACCTCCAGAACCGCGGAGAGAAACTGGTCCATCCAGACAGATAAAGACCTTGTTCTTTTTTTGTGAAAGAGTTGGTTGGGGATTAGGGTGGATACGCCTAAGTTAAGTCGACAAAAGAGTCGGTACGAGAGAGAGAGAGAGAGAGAGAAATAAGTACTTGGAAAACCTTTCGTTCAATCGCTTTCGTCGGAAACTAGTATGGCCAGACAGGTTGCTAGGTTGCTTGGTGGTAAAAGTGGGCCAACTACAATTTGCTCGCTCTAGCTCGGGACGAAAAAAAAACTAGTAACAACTAAAAAATAAAATAAAATAATCCACATTCCAAAGAGACAACTTCTATAGGAGAATACAAGGGCTAAAACAACCAGTTTTTAATCGTTCAACTTCTATAGGGTACGCCTCGACTAACTAACGAACTTTTTCTCTCCAATTGATTATTAAAAAATGAAATTAATCTTTGATCACCTTAAATCTTGTTATAATAAAAGGAACTAGGATAGAGTGATCGGTCAAAGCTTCATATTAACATAACTAACAAGTCAAGAAGTAGGCCTACGACACTAAAACGAAGAGATAAACTCCCGCCTGGGGTGAACCGAGCACCAAGAAGGAAAACACTTAAGGTTAGGTGTGACACTTATGGATATTACGTTATTTATGGCGTTACAAAGTGAACACTTCCTCTACTAGTAGCGAGCTACGGTATTTCCCGAACGAACCAGGTGTTTTCTAGCACGAATTAGGGGCGTATTACGGGGTCAAAAACGAACGACACCAAGGTCCTAACATCGCCCTATCGGAGGGAGATACGCTCCACCAAATAAGTCCATCTGATGATATCTTTCAATACCCTTTCATTTGGACCAAAAAAAACCTCTACGTTCTAACTATAATATTCGCCTGGTTTTCGTTTAGATAAACCGATTAAAAATCATTTCATTATCCCTTTAAAGAAATTACGTCACTTTGAGAAGCTCTTTGATTTCTTAGAAATAATTGTATTACAAAAAATGACGCAAAGACTTCTTCGAAAGACAACACACAAAAAAAAAAACCCCGACAGTATTATAAGTAAAATAATAACACACTATGTATAATCCTGCTAAGCCATCTTTTCTTCTTAAAAACATTATGTACACTATAAATCTCCTTTAACTTTCCCCCATGTAAAATCCCATATATATATTTAAATTGAACAAAAGGGATGTAGTAGATTAAAGAAAAAAAAAAAATCAAGATCTGGGAAATAATTCCTCAAGTCAAAATAGGCTAAGGTGTTTTACTGTATTTTCCTGTTATGGAAATTCGTATTAAAACTCTAATTTCGAGAAGAAAACCTAGTTAATGGAACGCGCCAACGAGTTTACCGGAGATGCTTACGTCACAGAAGAGAAATAAGGTGGGGTGGGGAGAATGGAGGAAGAAAAGGGGGAAGGGGAAGAAGAAGAAGATGACGTTGACGGGGAAATAAAAAAGGACGGATTTCTACAAAGAAAATCATAAGACCGCCCACTAGAATCATTTGCCAAAAAGTATATAAAGAGAGTCTTAAAAGCGGGAAAACGCATCTTTCGTCTCGTGGACGAAGATCTCGCGCGCAACGCGACGCGCGCGCGCGCCTGTTCGTTTCCCGCGTTTTGTTTCGCGGCCATTATGTGCGCGTGTGTGGATTACAACATGGATTACTTTAACCCTAACTACATCACGAGAAAAATAGGCCTAATAATTTCGCTTCAAAATAAACTTATTTACCCATTCTCGAAATATATAAATATACTTTTACGTTCCCTAAATCTTAGCAGAACCTTTCTCTAATAAACACGAGTCTCTAAAATTATTATGACTAATGAAAATGGGATTAATTTGATCTATTTATATATAAATATAATTTCTCGTTAATATTTCTTTACCCCCCCCCTGCCTAACACTATCATTTTTTAAAAAATGGGTTAAAATCCTTATTTGAGATTCGAATCTAAATTAAAACAGGAATTTTAGAAATAAATAAATTTAAGAGAGAGGGGGGAAAAATAACTAAAAGGGGGGAAAAGAAGGGCATAAGATCTGGCGCGATTTGAATAATCGAGAACTCTTGAAATAAAAAAAAAATAAAACAAAATTTATAATTTTCTTAATCGAAACGAGGCCATTTGGTTGAAAGTACAAAATGAAAGTGGTTTTAAAGTTGAGGCTGGGGGAGCGGGGGACACAGAAAAGGGGGACGGTTTCTTGCGTGTTGTTTAAAAGGAGGTCGTACTTGATAAGGTCGAAATATTGGTGACAATTAATATCGTTAAGTTTGACCTAGGCCTTAATTTAAACAATAAATATTTTTTTAGAAATATTTCATTTAAAATAATTTCGCCTGTATTGGGGAAATATAGGGAATACGTGTGTAGCGCCATCCTGTTTTAATTTTACACGAGTTATTTTACGCTCCAACTAACAATTTAAGTGTCCGACCCATATAAACTTTTTTTTTCACAGATTTTTTTTTTTTGGAAAATTTCGTTTTTATTAGCGGAATTACTTTCCTATTTCCTAAAAATATTACAAGGATAACTTAACATGAAAAAAAAATTTACTTCCTTTTCTAGCAAAGAAAAAAATTAAGCTATTTACGAGGCTTTTTAACTAACTTTATTAATTAGGGTAAAATATAGATAGTATCCTATGAAAAACATTAACATGTACAAAAATGGGCCAAGCCTCGCCTCGTGCCCTTTCCGCCGTAAAACGTTCTGAGATCCCATGTAGAGCCAAGTCTGCCTTTTGTTCTCATTCAATCGCCAATTGAACAATTATGTTATAAATTAAGTCCTTTTCCTAATTAATAACCAATATTCTTTGACTCTATCATTATTATACATCTTTGTTCGTATCAAAAATATCGTGACTTGGCAATCGCAGATAAGTAATATTAAAAGGAAGTCGAGGGGATATTCACTAAATCGTTTATGGTCGAGGGGATATGTACAAGTTTATAAGATGAGTCATGCACAACCCTATGCACAAATTATATGGTGAGTTATGCATAACCCTATTTACAAGTTTATAAGGCGAGTTATGCATAGCCTTATGTACACCTGCGCTTGCCAAGTCACGATATTTTTGATACGAACAAACATGTATAATAATGATAGAGTCAAAGAATATTGGTTATTAATTAGGAAAAGGACTTAATTTATAACATAATTGTTCAATTGGCGATTGAATGAGAACAAAAGGCAGACTTGGCTCTACATGGGATCTCAGAACGTTTTACGGCGGAAAGGGCACGAGGCGAGGCTTGGCCCATTTTTGTACATGTTAATGTTTTTCATAGGATCTCACTTCTTTTTGTAGACCCTCTCGTTATACTTCGGTAGTTATATTAAAACAAGACCCTCTCGTGGTACTTCGTTTGCCAATATAATCGCTAACGTTTGTCCATATTTACGTTGAATTACCCCTTCGACCCGCAGAGAATATGCAATAAAGATTGTACGCGATATCCTAATAAAAGAATGTAGCATCAGTTACGACACATTTCTTTTAAACTACTACTCCTATTAGCTTTAATATATATTTAACTTTCGGTTAACTTTGGACCATTACGTCCTTTCATCAAGAACACACACTATTTCAGTTGAAAAGACGGTAGCGCCATCTAGTATTAAAATAAAGAACTAAAGAACAATTTTATAAAAATTTAGGGATGTTTTAATTTTTCTGTGCTTTATAAAATAAATGAAAACTAAATCCTGAATTTTAAGTTTCTATCTCCCCTAGAAGTACCTTAGAATTTTGATGATCGGTGAGTGAGTGAGTGAGTGACAAAATAAGGTATATTTCACCTGCGATATTTCGAAAAGTATATACTGTAGGAACTTGAAATTTGGAAACTATAGCTACGATTGACGTTCCTCGCGGCAAGCAAAATTTCAGGCTTTTACCTGTACCCATCACGAAGTTACAGTGGGCTTAAAAGTGCCACGAGTTGCTTCGAGAAAAGGATGTCAGTGCTCGACTTGGCTGGGAGCACTGCCGTGCTCCCAGATTTGATTAAGTTACGTTTTTAAAGAAGAAATGAAGAATCGGGATCATAACGAAAAAAACTTAACTCCGCTTGAATTTTCTTTGAGTTTGGGGGAATGAATTTTTTCTTTCTTCATTTTTGGTATAAAAATTGAAGGAAAAAACGTTTTTAACGAGTTGTTGGGTCACTTTTCCTTGTGGTGTGTACGAAATCGTGTAAAGTTATAAATAAATAAAAGAAAATAGAAAGAATGTCTGCATCTTTTTTTTTTCTTTTTGGCAAAGAAATACAAATTTTGAAATCGACTATAACAAAAAAAATAAAATAAAGCCTTATATTTATATATAGACTTTTCTAAAATAAATTCTTAAAATAACCAAGCCATTCTTAATTCACTTTTTAAGTAAACTCCTTAACCCTCCCCCCCCCCTAAATGATAGCGTAAGAGAAAAACTACATCACTCCTCATCTCTCTCTCACTCCATCTCATCTTTTACAAAAGTCATCTAAGATGACAAACAAATAGAGCATAGTTTATTAAAGGTAGGAAACAAAATTCACCTCAAAACTTCAACCACCACCACCTTTACGTCACTTGACTTTAGAATGATTAAAAGGAAAACCCTTTACATCTAAGGTGACACTAAAACTATACAGGGGGTTACAAAAAAGATGGAAGGAACCACACCCTGTAGAGCGAGAAAATCACCAAAGGTTAATCAGTTTTAAAATCTTAAAATATTTAATTTAAAGGAAAACCCTTTACATCTTAGGCGACACTAAAACTATACAGGGGGTTACAAAAAAGAGGGAAGGAACCACACCCTGTATAGCGAGAAAGTCAGTCACCAAAGATTAATCAGTTTTAGAATCTTAAAATGTTTAGTTTTAATAGTTATAAATATTTTTTATGCATAAAATAATAAAATAAAAAAATTCGAAGTTATCTTTCCATTTCACCGTCGTTTAGGTAAGATATTTTTTTTTTAATAAAACATTTAAAGTAGGTCGTCAATACCTCTATATTCCTTCCGAAACTGGTATACGCCAAAAACGAGAGAGAGAGAGAGAGAGAGAGAGAGAGAGAGAGAGAGAGAGAGAGGGCCGGGGGGGTAGAGAAAGGTTACAATTACTGGTATAGAAACAAGAATTTAAAAGATACGAGGAGAACCACCGAGATGTGACAGAAAAAGTACCTTTCCCCTAGCAAAATTAAAAAATTGTAATAATTTTTAACCACCAAATGATTTTCTTAATCTCTCTATTACAGAAAGCCCCCGGGGTTAAGTAATTTATCCCATAACAACATGGTCAAAACCAGAAACGAAACTTCATCCGCGTAACTTAACCATTTCTCAATAAACCCTGCGTATAAAATATTCCAACCACAATATATTTGCTTCTATTAACCACATTTTCCAATTCCCTAAAATCCCTCTTTAACAGTACTTCCAAGAATTTTAGTTAACTTCATCCGCGTAACTTAACCATTTCTTCAATAAACCCTGCGTATAAAATATAGCAACTACAATTTATTTGCTTCTATCAAGGATAGATTTAATTTTAGAAGTAGTAATGGAGAACGGTTAGTATTTACTTTTGTCCGACTCATAGCCCCTCCCTCCAACACGTAAAACGAAAAGTTTAAATTATGTTATTGGCTCACTTAAACTACGTTTTGATGACGTTGCTAACGGCGACGGCGAAAATACATAATTCCTTTTCACCTCTGTCCTTATGACTCGCCTCTTCTTTCATACCCCTCCGGTCCCAGGAAGGGGGTCCGGGACCTCAGACCACCTACCCATGGACAGGCATCCCCGTGTTAAACCGCAGTTTTCAATTTGAAACGCGTTGCATGCGTCCTCATGTGTTGGTGGGCCGTAATACATCTCCACAAGTGACACGTGATCATTTAAAGAGGCAAAATTACTTTTTTTGGCCAAGGCTTAGTATTATATTCGTCTTATTAAGTAACCCAGAGTTATATTTACTAAGCTATTATAAATGTAACGTTTAAAAATCTGTAATGAGATGAACTAAAATTATATGGATGATAAAGGTTTTCTCACTTTGTCACATTTATAACATTTTAGGCATCTATTGACGCCTATTAGGCTACTGTTCTCGAGGGAGCGAGAATTAATATTTTTCACGTGAGTCTGTTTGTGGAGATGAATTTCCAGTAGCCGCCACCGCGGCGCTTTCGTCAGGCGTTACACTTTGCTAACCTAGCTCCCTATCCTCATGCCTGTCCATGGGTAGGTGGTCTGAGCCGGGACTTTGACGCGCGCCCACATTACTCTGTTCTCCATTCCTACTTCTAAAATTAAATGTATCCCTGCTTCTATTAACCACATTTTCCAATCCACTAAAATCCCTCTTTAACAATACTTCAAAGAATTATAGTTAGTTCCCTAAACATTTCTTAAACCAAACCGATTTTTCCAATTAGCCTTATTCCTGATCAGCGCCACCTACCCATAGCGGCGACTTTGAGAACTACTGTAAGCGGCAAGCCAATCAGATGTCGCTAAAATCTGGTGACGTCATTTTTGGTAAGACCCGAGAGTGCCACGTCTATATATATATATATATATATATATATATATATATATATATATTTGTACATTAATTTAGTTTCGATCCATTGTTACCAAAACAAAAATGATAATGATAATAATAATACGCTATCAATAATCCAGGAAATATGCAATTAAAGGAAAAATGACGGAAACGCTTTCGTTAGAAAAAAAAAACAAGCGACGGGTGGCAAAATTTTTAATAAAAAACTACTAGTACTTTAAAAATAAATTTACTAAAATTAATTTGAAATTTTGAAAATTAAAATAAATTAACAGAAAAAAAAAAACGGAATATCTAGGTCTCTTCCAAAACAAACCAGCGCGATAAAATTTATGGGTAACTATTTCTTTACTTATTTATTAGAAAATATTTAGCTCAAGGCGTTGTTGACATATTTTAACAAGAAGAAGAAGGGTTAATTTTGTCAACTAATAAATAGTCAATTTGTGTTAGGACTTGGTTGGCTGAAGTTTTGTCTATATTCTTTTTAATATAACTATATTTATTGCTATTTGCACAACGTACGAATTGAATAAAAAAAATTAAATAAATAAAAAAATAGAAAAACTTAAATTCAAAGCAATAATAGCAGATAGTAACAAAAATGTTACTAGCATTGTAACAACGCCTTCTCTTTCTCCGCACGCAGTCTATCGAGGTTATTGTCACCGCTTCGTAATAGTATATCATTTTGGGTTAAATGGATTAAGGGATAAATCACTTAAAACTGGCAACCAACGCCTCGAGTCAATTACCCCTCGGAGAATACGATAAAGTTGTTTGTGCTTGTCTGATTGACAGTGTTTGGGGAGGGGGGAAGGGAGGGGGAATGTCGTAACGCCTTTAATAAACGGCCTTACGCGTTTACCCTGATCCCCATTTGATAGTAAATATCAACTTAGATTAAAAAGGATGACTGATTCAAATTTGTCAATTAAAAAGAAAAAAAAAAGGAAAAAGGCCCAGTTTCATGTTAAATGTCAAAGAGAGATTTGTACGAAATCTATGTTTAAAGGCGCAGTTTCACATTCAATTCTCTATAACCTACGTTTAAAGGCGCAGTTTCATATCCAAATCTCTATAATCTATGCTTAAAGGCGCAATTTCACATTAAATTCTCTATAATTTGATTCCAGAAGTTGAGTGTAATTTAAACTAAATCCGTCTAACAACAAACAATCTCTCTTTATCATTTGATAAAGAGAAGTTGAGTAAAATCTAGGCATAAAGGCGTAGTGTCACAACATTAAACCGCAATACCAGAGAAAGATCGGTTTAAATCTAAAGGCGCAGTTTCACCAGCCAGCCAGTCAACCAACCTTTCCTCCTACACTTTACCCTAATGACTTCAAAATTTCACAGGAAAAACTAAAAATGTAGGAGACGCGGGATGGGGGGGGGAAGGGGATGATCCGACAGACTGAAGAAGTAAAAATCTTTTTATAATTGTACATAGCAGACGCTTTTCTTTCTTTCTCTCCCCTCCCCCTATCCCCCAGCCCCCTTGTCGCGTGGGAGCAAATAATATTATAGAGTGGACGGCCGACCTAAATATCACTCAAGTTTAAAAACTGGTCCTAAAAGAAATCGAGAGGCGAGAGAGAGAAACAATTTCTTTTCTTTTTAATTTGGTACGAACCACGGAGATTTAAAGGGAGAAAAACAAACAAGATGGCCGCCTTCCCCCCTAAGGAGTTAATTTCTCCGTAAGTTTATAAGTGATATGTTCCTTCTATAAGTATGACACTTTCTATACTTCGTAATGCTTCTGAGAGACTTGCAGCTCGAGATATCTAGTTCTAGCAGGACAACAAGCGAGAATTGAAGTCCTACACTCGGTTAAATTAATTTTGCAGTACTTCCACCTTCTCCTATTACTAAGCCTTTGACAGCGCCTCACCAGGCGTTGCTTTACCTCGAATCTATGACCTACGTCATTCACTTCATGACAAGCTCCAGTTTTGTAACCAGTAACAAACTTATGGATGGAACATATCTTATAAACTTATGGTAATACTATTACACGTTAAAAATACTTCAATTTATTTACTTTTATATCGAAATAACTAAACTAATTCCCGTTAAGAAAGATAAACAAAGGTCTTTATCAGCTTAAGAAGGATTCGTTAGATTAAAAATTATCGTTTAAAACCAAAACGCAAAAATATTTCTACGAAAAAATACATAGAACGAGTAAAAACATTCACGATTCGCCAAAATAACTCATAATTTTTATATAAATATAGTTTAGATCAAAGCGATCTTTATCAATATTTCTTAGGTCGGAGTGACGTCACATTATCAATATTTTTCGCGCAACTCGGAGGAAACTGCCCCATTTTGTCAATAGTGACGTCACAAAAGTAATCGGTGTTGACCGAAATTTAAGAGAAAATAGAAATTGAGACACTTACCCCTTGATTGCCTTGGAATTGAATAGTTGGGTAGGAATTTGAAGAGTTATTCTGCAAAAAGCAAAAAAAATTAACTGATATTAGTTACTTAATTTTAAAAAAGGACGGTAACAGTGGGCCTAAATGTCAAATGTTTACGGCTGTTAATTATCTTAACATTTTCAAGTTATTTTTTTTAAATAATTTATTTCGCGGAATTTCATCGCGCCAAATTGAATTGTTTCTCGGGGAAAAAACCCGTGACGACATCTTATTTTGTAAAAGTCATTAAAAAGTGATAATCTCCTAACGTCGTGCGACGGTATTAGGAAATCCCTAATTAGTGGGAATCAAAATGAAGGGGTTTCAAACTCAACTATACTGTTAATTAACAAGAGATCCCTCGCCTATTATACTTAATATATTATTAACGGTAATTTTATGCCTTAGGTACAAGAACCGTGGCAGAATAAATAAGTGAGCAGCCCCTTTGGGAAGTGTTAAAATATACAAAGTGGTGTTCCCCGAGGGGCTAATCACTGTCATAAGGGTTCATACAACTTTTGGATAACAAATTTCCCTGAGACTTCCAGATTTTTCCCGTGTATGGAGATATGGAGTATCCTTTGGAGCAAAGGTAACGAAGTAGTGGGGGGGGGAGCAAATAGGACTATTACATACTCAAAGAGCATCGCCGTATCTCTAGTAGAACCACAGTTATGAGCCTCAAAAATTTAGTGTAATGTTAATCCTATGGAGGGGATGTTTATGAACATTTTGCTTAATTACTCGGCCCCTGTTTTGAGGCATATTTCCCTGATTTCCCTGAATTTTACTAAAAATTATAAATTTCCCTGAATTTTACTAAAAATTATAAATTTCCCTGAATTTTACTAAAAATTATAAATTTCCCTGAATTTTACTAAAAATTATAAATTTCCCTGAATTTTACTAAAAATTATAAATTTCCCTGAGGTTTTGGTCAACTATTTATTTCCCTGATTTTCCAGGTTTGTATGAACCCTGGTCATTTTGCATGTACACCGATTACGGATTAAGTGTAATCATTTTAGCACTGCAAAGGACAGGCAGGGTTTTTAAAAATTACGCGTAATCATTTTAGTACAGTCAAAAAGGTACACCGAGTGAGCGGCCCCTCGGTTCTATGGTAAATCAAATTTGAGTCGTGGAAAATGTAACTTCGTTGACATTTTCCAAGCAACAAGACAAGGTACACCTTTTTAAACAAGTTAGTGTTATCTCATTTCAACATTGTCTTTATGTTATTTTTTATTTCTTCCGAACTAAGTTTTCGTTCGACAGATCTAATCTTGGCGGAATTCTTTTAAACCAATCAGATAAGGAAGCCCCGAACTGCACCGCGTGAGTTAATCTGGTTGGCTGAGAAGCCGTGGCCTAACACGTGATATCTCCAACAAACTCTTTCAAAAAATTATTACTACAAACAGAGGCCTGCAGAAGCTCGCTCGCGCAAGGGCACTTGGGAAATAAATAAATAAAAGGTAGCTCGTACACGCCATACATATTTAAGAGAAATGGGCCTAACTTTCTTTAGGCCTAACGAATTAAAGAAATAATAAAAAAAAAACTCCCCTCAATCATAATAAAAGAATGTTAAATTCTTAAACCTAAAAACGTTTCCAGGCGGAACGAACGAACAGAGTTAACCAATCAGTTTCGAATTAATTAGGGCAGAAATGTCAATTGTAATATATTGTATTAATCACCGAATAAACCCAAAACAAAAATATATAGTAATGACAGCGAAACCGCACTGACAGCGCTACGGTCTATGGGGAAGATACTATAAGGTGCTACTAAATGATCCAACATTTAACTAAATTAGCCAAAAATTCCATTCAAATTTGTCTCGCGAGTGGTGACAAAACGCGTGACGACAATACTTGGCTCAAGCGAGACGTTACGTTACAAAGAAATGAAAAACAAAATTTACTTGCTTCAAATTTGGGTAGGAAAGAAAATCGGCTTAACTTAAAATGTTTTTAAAAGCATCTTCTTCACCTTTTAATAGAAAGTGACTAAGAGCTCGGCTCAAATTACTCAGAATTTAATAATAAAGCAAAAAAGAGAAAGATCGTCTGCTAACACGCGCGAATTTACCCAGTCAAAATAAAATACGTTTTCAGTTAGCTAACCCATAATAATTTTGGAACTTCAAGCTCCCTTTGAAAAGGGTTTACTCTGTCTGTAAACAATTGTTAAATGGTTTTGCCGTGATTAAAAATTAAACTAGATCGGATCGGAATGGTTCTAGAGGCGTCAGTAGCCGAGAGAGGGATGGGTGGTGGTCCCGAAAGCTTGTCTACAAGATGAAGGTGTTGGAGGAAGAAACCATATAAATTAAGCAAGCCAGCCCACGCCACGTGAAGAAAAAAAAAACGGGGCAGACTTTTTCAAAACAAAGTTCTTAATTCGCGCAGATTTTTCAAGGACGAAGTCACTCCTAAATATGATAAAGGTCAGCCAGATTGCGGTTGGCGGCGGTTGAAATATATTTCCATGAATTAGATTATTCGCCAATGGGGTCCCCGATAAACAATTCGGCAATTTTTCATGAAAATATAGGATTTTATAGGATGGTTTTCCAAAATTATAGGATTATATAGGACACTAAAATATTAATTTTTCTTTTTTTAAAGAACCAGTACGGCAAACAGGGGCCGAGTAATTAAGAAAAACGTTCACTAACATACCCCTCCATAGGAATGGCATTACGCCCAAATTTGGAGGCTCATAACTCTGGTTCAATGTTATAGTCCTATTTGCCCCCATCCAACCATACTAGGGCTACGACAAACAGGGGCCGAGTAATTAAGCAAATTGTTCATGAACATACCCTCCATAGGATTAACATTCCACCCAACTTTGGAGGCTCATAACTCTGGTTCTACTAGAGATACGGGAATGCTCTTTGAGTATGTTATAGTCTAGTCCTATTTGCCCTCATTCCACGATACTAAATACGTAGGGCTACGACAAACAGGGGCCGAGTAATTAAGCAAATTGTTCATGAACATACCCTCCATAGGATTAATATTCCACCCAACTTTGGAGGCTCATAACTCTGGTTCTACTAGAGATACGGGAATGCTCTTTGAGTATGTTATAGTCTAGTCCTATTTGCCCTCATTCCACGATACTAAATACGTAGGGCTACGACAAACAGGGGCCGAGTAATTAAGCAAATTGTTCATGAACATACACTCCCTTAGGATTAACATTACACCCAACTTTGGAAGCTCATAACTCTGGTTCTACTAGAGATACGGGGATGCCCTTTGAGTATGTCATAGTTCTATTTGCCCCCCATCCAACTTGGGGTTACGACAAACAACCGAAATAAAAACTTAAATGAAATTATCTGAAAAATAACATAACAAATGGCTGTCGTCGGTAGGGTTCGAACACGACCAAAGTTAAGAATCTAAAAATAATTCTTGAAAAGGGGCCGGGTTCAAATTCAATTAGGGGTTAACATCGCCACCCCCCGGCCCGGGGTTTCAAGTCAATTTGAACACTCAAAATAGATTCAAAATCGTTTGTTGGTATAAATAGGAAAAGCTATCAACGAATTGTTTCAAATGATCACGTCCGAATCAATCGAAATAGTTTGAAGAGGAAGTGAACGATATATCACTTTGAAGTTTGAACACATCCTCTTTGACAAATTCAACGGGATACCGAAACCACTTGAACAATATAATCACGTCCCAAACTTTCGTATATAGATTTCAATTTGAAAGTCCCGTTGCAATCTTTTCATCTAGAATCTTCCCCTTCCTAACTAACTCCGCATTAATTAACTTTAATCGTTTTAAGCCAGTTTATCTGGGAAGGTGTTATTTATGGTAATAAAGTGGTTGCTTATCTCCGTGTATAAAGAAGGAAAAAGGCAACCAGCAGCCGGAGATAAAACGTGACTTTTATCATCGCAGTCGGTCTTTATCTTCTTATTTTGTCTCCTCTATACTAAACTATATAACTTCAAGAAACGGGACGGATCTCAAAAATGTCAAAAAATTATTTGCCAATCTCTTTGCTTTACATTAAAGGTTATAAGGTATACGGGAATATAATTTGACCCCTTCCTTGAGGGTCAGTATAGTATATAGTGACGCAATATTTAAGGGTGGTGGCTACGATATTTTGGTAATTATTATTCCGAATGCTCGCTCAAAGATTAGCCCGAAACGGTATATATACATATATATAATATTTTTTTTCGTAATTCATGGTCAACGGGTTTTACTTTCAAACCAGTTAAGAAATAATTATTTCGGCCGGTAAAATTTTACAGTGCGCGCGGCCTTGGGAAGAAGATTCGAATTCGCCGCCATTTTTAAATTTCAAACGAAATAACTGACAAACTATTTCGAAGAATAGCTGAACTCTTCTCCTGCTCTAATACACCCAATATTATCTAACTAAACCTAACCAATGATAGATAACAATCAGGGGACCACCGCTGCATCATTATAGACAATTTTCCCTAAAAGGTGTATAGAAAATTCCTCCCATTTCATTCTCAGCATTGACTTGTCAGACCGTTGGTGAGACGGACGTACGGGTTAGTCAAGTACTAGCTAGCTTAAACAAGTACCGCTTTCACGCCTGCCTATCCCTCCGCCTCATCAACAGTCTGACAACACTTGGGAAGGCAAAACAGGGTTAGGACGAAATCTTTATAATTGACGAAATTTAGCCAATATCCCTGGGATCATTTTAAGTACGTGTTTACCAGAGTCCACTTCATCATGGCCAGACTGGCCCATTTTAGCATTGCTCGAAGGAAAGATGGTTTGATATATCAAACGAAATCCCTGACCTATCCCTGACGCTTCAGGACAAAACTTTAAATCCCTGACTTATCCAGGTTCCTTACCAACCCTGATCTAGAAATCCCTGAAGTTTTAGGACAAAACTTTAAACCCCTGAAGTTTTAGGACAAAACTTTAAACCCCTGAAGTTTTAGGACAAAACTTTAAACCCCTGAAGTTTTAGGACAAAACTTTAAACCCCTGAAGTTTTAGGACAAAACTTTAAACCCCTGAAGTTTTAGGACAAAACTTTAAACCCCTGAAGTTTTAGGACAAAACTTTAAACCCCTGAAGTTTTAGGACAAAACTTTAAACCCCTGAAGTTTTAGGACAAAACTTTAAACCCCTGAAGTTTTAGGACAAAACTTTAAACCCCTGAAGTTTTAGGACAAAACTTTAAACCCCTGAAGTTTTAGGACAAAACTTTAAACCCCTGACGTATACAGGTTCCTTACCAACCCTGATCTAGAAATCCCTGAAGTTTTAGGACAAAACTTTAAACCCCTGACGTATACAGGTTCCTTACCAACCCTGATCTAGAAATCCCTGAAGTTTTAGTACAAAACTTTAAATCCCTAACGTATCCAGGTTCCTTACCAACCCTGATCTAGAAATCCCTGAAGTTTTAGGACAAAACTTTAAATCCCCGACTTATCCAGGTTCCTTACAAACCCTGATCTAATAGCGTTTACCCCCTCGCCAGAAAAATCACGTCTTAAACGACACCAAACAGAAATTAATGGAGAATGTCATCTACCTGACAAACGGATAAAAATAGACAGTATCATTAAGACGGTATTTGAAGGGAAAAAAGTCAATAATAGCTAAAAAAGAAACTACGACGGTTAATTTAAGTGGAAGAAGGAAAAAATTATTTTTATTTTAAAGTATATATTTTTTAATCGTAGCGAGTACTCAAATCAAATGAAATAAAAAGCGTTATTTTTAAAGATGAGAAGATGGAAAATCGTTAAGCCTAAATTTAGGTTAGCTACCTTGAACGGAATACGATACTAAAACCGTCTAGAGGGGGGGGGGGACAGGAGAGCAAAGCAAGAATAATTTGATATAGAAAGGAAAGCTTTTCCCCCCCCCCCCTCCTAACAAACATATCGTACAATTCGGAACAATAACGTGCCAATGAACCTCAGCCAAACTAAAAGTGGCGGTCCTCTTAGCCTAGCTGGTCTAAGCCTAGTTTAAACACAATTTTATATATAAATATAAAGTGCTACCCCCCCCCCCTTCGAAACACATTCGTCATTCGCCGAGTACCGAGGACAAGGTACTCGCGGAGCAGGGGAAATACCCGAATATATTAAAAGCATTTAACAACGAAATATGACTATCAAAAATTCACACACAAAAAAATAAATAATAAATAAATAAATAAAAACAGTTTTAACACTTGACAAAAATGTATGATAATTGTTTTGCAAATAACCCCGAAAAGCGTTTTCATTACTAGCAAAAAGATCGAATCTAATGGCACGAATTTTCGGATAAAATTACAACTCTATAAAAGAGAGAAGAAAAATATACGGGAGCTAAATACAAGCAGTCGCAAATTTTGACAATAATACTCTCTACACTAAGAGAAATATATAGTGACAGCTTCCCTTTAAACGTAATGATTCTTTTACGGCGATTTAAACAAAAGAGAACGCTTCTGATTGTTTCAGATTTCGAAATGAAACGCGTTCTAAATACTAATAAATAAATAAAAGCACAATGTCATCGCCGTCTCCGGTTTCGTCAATATAACAACTAAATAAAGCCAAATGCATTCATTAAAACGAATACGGACGGGGAGAGAGAGAGAGGGGGGAGGGAACAAAAGCGTGGGGGCCCCCTGTGTGTGTTTAGTTAGGAAACAAAACGTACAACAAATAAACCAGGTTCTTGGGTATCATTTACATGAAAATAATCTACCCTCAAAATAATCCCCGTTTTTTCAGGAGGTGAAAGTCCAAAGATATCCATGCAAACGACTTTTGACATAGAAGTACAAAGTTTAAAAACACATCTAATGATTTGTTTGTAAAGGGGTCAAGTGGTCAGCGTTTCGAATGACAGAGGGGCGGGGGGTGTTTCGTATATTTGCGCGGGTATGAAGTATACATAGTTTACAGGCGTGGAGGATTCCTACCATTAACCTAAGGAGACCAAGCGACTTAGTGTAAAATCGTCTGCTATTTTACACTCTAAGTTGCCAGGTCTCCTTGTGCAAATGGTATGAATCCTCCACGCCTGTAAACTATGTATTAAATAATGGATTTGCAATAAGCAAATATTTGCTAGGTTTGAAAATCTTCAGAAAGGTCGGGTGTTTTTATTTTTTTCGAAAAGGGCCATAGATTTCTAAGAATTAATGTTTACAACCGTAAATTAATTTGTCACAGGGTAGAAAGGGTCAAAGGTGAAATGCTCGGTTTATTTATATTACAAAATATTATTAACTAGTGACATTTCAACCTTATCTATTTACCATAATCGGCAAATAATAGCGACTGATAGCAACAATACCCTGACCTTTCGTTAAAGGTGTTCTCAGCGCCCCCCCCCTCGGACCCCGTTATAAAAATTTAATTCGTTTTCTAGGCTTTGTCTAGCAATATTCCACAAAAAAGCGCCACCAAAGTCCACTCGCCATACTATGAAATTGATTCCTTGACCTATTTTATTTTAAATATACATCTAAATGTAAATTAAAAATGGAGAATTCGCGGGTTTTCCATGACTTAATCTTTCCAGGATTCCAAAAAATAAATAACATTCCTGAAAATTCCAGGAATCCCCAGACATTTAACATTAACGCTACATTTATTTTCTAGGATTTTCGAGTTAGACTTCTCAATAATAATTTCCTGTAAGGTCTTTCCTGAAAATGACGACCTACTTAGACTTTCCCTTGAATATTTACAGGTATTCTCTTGGGTCCTTGAGACCCTGTACCGTTTGTAATAAAACTTGGGAAAATATCGGATCTATTTTAGGCCTATACCCTCAAAACAGAATAAACATTGTTTTAAAGTAGTTTAAAAAAAGTATAGGTTCAGGCGATATTATTATAAATAGAGCGATATCAGCTGCTAGCCTTTGATTTTGTTCAGGGTGTAAGGGAATTTAACATTTAGTGCCGCTACTGTATTGGTTTTATTTGAATAATCAATCGATTTGGCCGGGGGGGGGGGAGGAATAAAATGAAATAAAGGACTAACACACCTGTAGCTTTTTACCGCGAGCGCGCTTCCCGAATAATCAGACCTTGACGAACGATTTTTAGGGTGAAAATATAAAGCTCTTAAACGACGAATTAACCGCAAATTGGGGACTCTCATTGTACCCCCGCATTCCTAAGCCTAATCAATTTGGGGCCAAATTTACCCAACACTCCCGGAGTTTAAAAGTCTATTTCGCAACTTTGGAACCTATTTTCCAAGTCTATTTTAAACTTATTAAAGAATTCGCGAGTCAAATTCTCAATTTTTCCAAGACTACTTTAAACTAATAATCTCAATTTCCACTTAAATTAGTTGCATTTGGCAAATTATTAAATCAATTCACGTTTGAAAATAAAAATAACATCGCGTAGGAAGCCAGTTATTGTCATAAATATGAACACTCGAATTTTAATCCGCCTCATTGGAAAAAAGTCTACATATTAATTAATTTAATTTAATTAAAGTACATTTAACTTTTTGTAAATGTAGATTAAGATACGGTATTTTAGGACTAAAACCAAAAAGTTTCATCTTACTTCTAAGCCTAACTTTAAGAATAAAAAAATTCCATTTCAAAATACGTTTCAAGTTCTGGTACTTTTTTAACAAAAGGACCAAGAAAAACAGCTGATTTTTTTTTATATTTTCCGAAAAAGGACCCCCACTTGCCTAGCTCTGGGAAAATACAGTATCGTCAAGTGGGTTCAGACTTCTATTCTATCTAGGTCCTATCCTATCTAAGAGATATCATATACTTTGGGCCTTTTTTCGTTATTTTAAAATAAAAATAACTTTTAACAAAATATCAATTCGTATAAACCTACAATTTATATTTAATTCCCATTTAAAAAAGCTCGTAGGGGCTTTCCGATAGCGAGCCTACGTCACCAAAACAGATGTTTAAGGGAAGAAATATCCATAGGCCTAAAACGGTAACCCTAGGTGCAGTTTTTCTACGCTTATTTATTCACCTACATTTACGTTGAAGGTTTTTCACTTTTAGTACAAGAATAATTTATCCATATTTGAAATTAAATTAGAAGTAACTTTAAACTAATATATAGAAAACCTCCACTTACCCTACGGTAACTTTAGCGATCTAAATTTTTGCGTTTGTCGGAAAGAATTCGAGTCTAAAAAATTTACGCTACCGTAAAAGGACTTAGGGGGAACCGTTAAGTTAGGCTTAAGACTAGAGCCTAAAACAATACGCTATTTTATAGTATAATGTACTAGATATAACCGTTAAATATTTAATAAATTTTAAATAAATAACGAATTGCAAAGCGTTTAAATTTTCAAGCCCCGAGGAAATAGGCGCCAAGTATAGCCAAGGCTTAAATGTTTTTTGCGTTCGTAGACATTTTTCCAAGGACAAAAATGGGTTTTAGGGTTTAAATACGAATAAATTTGGTACTCACCCGTGATTTTGTTAATTCCCCAATCGCTCTTAATGCCGAATCCGTTAATTTCACAAATATTAGACTTCTATTTTCCGAATAACTTCCCTGCGATAGACAATACTGCATCCCTTCCACCAGCGCCATGTTTCATTCTAAATTCTCTTCGCTATGGGCCGACCAGCGACGGGATCTACTATTAGTGACGTCATGTGACGTTTACCGAAGGACGGCCAGCCAGATAAAAAAGCGGGAGGGGGGATAGGAAAATCAGCAACAAGTTATAATACTACGTCGTGTATTGGACAAATAAAATAAGAAGATTAAATTATCTTAAGAAATAATCTATGCTAAAACGATTTTTCCAAGTCCACCATTACCTAGGCAACAATAAAAGCTACGTACAAAATACTTTCACGTTGTATGATTACATCAATTACTGAATTTAGTGAACTTTGTTGAATAAATAGTATACAACTCCTAGCATATTTACTCCACAGCAGATTAGGGCCCTATTTTTTGGGAAATCTACAAATTTTATAACCGGATTAACGTGTTTCTCAAGACAACGTTCGCCAGCCGCTAGACTCTTGTCAAAATATTAACCCGATAAAAAAAGACCGTTTTAATTAAGGCGAATTAAGGTTAGGCCTATTTTCAAAAACTAGGCCTAAAATATATTGACAAATAATTTTTTTTTTGAAACAGAAAAAAATCAAGGAGAATCTTCCAACGGGAAATCGGAAGCTCTAATGTTTCACTGGATTAAGCTGTATGGGATTATAGTATTAAGTGCCAAATCCCTATTGTAACAAAAAAGAAAAAAAAAGAAAAAGAAAAAAGAAAAAGAAAAAAATATATACACTTGTTACAAGATAGTGTGGCGCCATCTATGTTAAGTTTGATGAACTATTTTAGGAAAATCATTTCCCGCCATTTCTAAATATCGCGCGCTGCTAAGCCTAATTTTATTTTCAAAAACCACAAATAACGTGTTTATAATATCAGGGATAGATAGACTTTTTTAAGACGGAATGGGTAACAGGGTTATTCGGGTGCGCGTCCTAGTCCACGACCCCCTTACCCGTGACGGGGGGGGGGGGTATGAAAGAAGAGGCGGGTCTTATTTTCATTATGGCGTTGTATGTATATCCGGGTCAAATAAACGTCGTCTGCCAAGTTGGAATGGATTGGGCTCCGATTGTAATTTTTGAAAGAACATTGTTTAAAAATGGAAGTAACACAAGACATAGGGCTTGAAATCAAAACACATTTTGAAATACGATTTATTTCTCTTTGATGAAGTTGTAGTGATGCTTTAAAAGCCTTCATAGATATTACAACACGAACAGGTTTTAACAAAACACTAAGCTCACAAAACTCCTGGCCATTCACTAAGCCTTGGTTAACTTCATCAAATTCGCTTACAAAATTATGAGGATAGTAGACATGATTGGCTTTAGAAAGAATTAGCGAACACTTTTCACCCTTTACAGATGTACTCCAAATCCAAAACACCGGCAATAAATTCCCTACCTCTTAATTGCTATTAAAAACAATTCCCGAATAATTTCCGTGCCCTTGCTTTTAGACAGCTTCATTTTGAACCCCTGTAAAGATGCTTTTCTGTACAACCATAGCCCACTCGATCACGCGCATCACGACGTAAGCTGCTCGCGCTATATAGCGCGAGCAGCGCAGCGTCCGGGAGCGCGGATCGAGTGGGCTCTGGTACAACGCAAGAGGGGTCGTAGTCATAGCGACAGATGTAAACAGGAATTACGTATTATTGGCCCTCCTTGTCAGCAACGTCACCAATACGTAGTTTTAGTGAGCCAATAAGAAAATTTAATTTTTTGGTTACGTGTTGAAGGAAGGGGCTATGTACTCGTCTATGAGTCGGACTGAAGTAAATATTAACCGTTGGGAATTCCGTCTTAAAAAAGTCTATCTATCCCTGATAATATTTTTTATAACTTTCTCGAATACAAGATTTTTTTTTCTTTTTAAATGGACGTACTAAGGCAATTAAGTCCCGTCATTTCAGGCAACATTCCACCTAATTAGATCTTATATTTTTCTAAATTCTTTAAAAATTAATAATAAAAAAAATTGACAAAGGCTTAACATTAGGCCTATTACTTCAATCCGTTATAAATTCAATACTGTACTTTTTTTTGGCAACAAAAGGGCTTATAACAATATTAACGATAAAAATGTGAAGAAAATTGAGAGAAAAATTCCTAAAAAGGATATATTAGGCGTGATTTTTAAATTTTTTCTTTTTTTTTTTTGTTGCATAAATGTTTTTTTTATATATATTTTATTGGAATGGGTTAGGTGTGCGAGATTTGAAGAAGAGAATTCTTGTTTTCCCCAAATCAAGAAAAATACTTCAGTTCCTCGAGAATTAATCCCTTTTCAAAGCTTCATCGGTAACTACTTTAACAGCTGCAATTATAATTGATTACAAAATGTATTTTTTTTTTTTAGATTTTAATTTATTTTAAACCAAATATAAAGCTTTATATTATTAAAAAAAAGAACAACCAAAAAAAAAAAAAACAAAAGTAGTTTCAAATTTATTTGAAAATACCTTCACCCACGGCGTCTTTGGCTTTGTCAGTGACTTTTTTGAAGGCACCATCAATACCCTTTTGGTTTTTAAGGAAAAAGGGCCTTATAATGCGTCCATAGATCACTTGAGAGCCATTAGCGGATATCGGAGCCATACACCAAATCAGGAAAACGCACTGCAATCAGATTTATAGTTTTATAATTCCCACAACCATTAGGCCTACAACAGATATCAGAAGTGAGATGAGACCAGAAGTACTGAGCTAACCAAATTCTTCACTCGGCGAAAGTGAATATTGTTGATAAAACACCAACGGTTGGCCCTCTAGTGGCGGTTTCAGAATTTCCCCTCCAAAACGTGAGACGCTCGCGGTGGTAGACGGCCGAACTAGATTCAAGCACCCGCGTCCGTGTTCCGCGGCTTTAGGTTGAGGGGAAGGGGGTAGGAAATGTTTTTGGAACTCGACCAATTTTTTTCTCTCAAGCGTAGGCGCGATTGAAGCGGCGTAAAATCCTCAAATTTGTTCACTAATGCCAGGATCTACTACCAATGCTAGAGCCCTTCACTTCTAGTCTCATCTCACTTCTGCAGATATCAATGATAACTCACTTTGGCTAACCAATAAAATGGAAACCAATTGAGAACCATATCAGAGAAGAATTCTACAAGGCTAAACAGAGCAAATACGACCCAATATGTTAGCCATTTGGTATCATCTTCCTTGTGAGGGGTCTCCAACGCGTGAATTCTATACCATGAGATTTAAAATCAACTTTCAAAGATTCAATTTCATTTTTAGCTTATATCCTTCAACTTACGAAACGTAAGCCGGGTAAACAAAGCCGATACAATTGCAGATAAGTTCAGCTCCGTAGCCAATCACGAGATACAAGCCCACGAAAGATATTAGTCCTTTTAAGTAAAAATTCATGGCTACTAAGCTTCACGAAAATTTCGATTTTTAGCAGCAATTAAAGCGACATTTTAAAGAGGTTTTTAAGATTATTTCTAGACAGTAAGTGTAATAATTTTCAAGACACCATGACTTTGTAGACTGCTTTTAATCCTTCCTAACATTAAACTATCTCTTGAACTACGGGACTCTTTTGCTAAATCAAAAGACAATTGTTCCTGAGCTGGCAAAGTGTCAAAAGTCTAAAGTTAAAACATCGCGGTGCCTTTTAAAGTAACACTATAACTAAAAGGGCCATAGAATAGTTTCAAAATTTCCAGTTTTAAACTTGAAAATTATAAAATTAAAAAAAAAAAAAGTTATATATTAAACATATGGTTTCAGAAATATTGTTCTGGCAAAGTTCCAATTTATTCTTTGTTCAAAATTTAGAAATAGCTTAAGGTTATCATGCTTGAAATGCAGAAACAATTAAACTTAGTCAATTAGTAGGGAGATAAGATTATATTTATAAAATAATCTAATCTGAAGGGCAATGTCAAACTCATAGTAACTTAAGACCTGCTAACTTGAAATGTTTAACACAAAATGAGAATAAAAGAACAAAATTAGTGTAACTTTGCTAAATCATTTCCTAATGTTTTGCTGAACTTGTAAAAAAGATATAAGCTTACAATTCCCTAATGACTAGCTAGACCCGGGGTAATTTTACACGTACTTGCGAAAAATAACAGGAAACCTATAATTCCAAAATATCGTAACTTCAAAATACGTGTTTTTAAAATCAAACTGCATTCAAAGTTAACAAATCAAACTGTCTAATTGGTAGTTTGATAATTTTTAGTTTCATTTTAAGCGCGAAATAATTGAAAACTTCCGTTAAATTGATTAAAGTTCGACTTAATTAATCCGAAGATTAGTATAATCTCGAGTAGTTACGTGGTTTTCGCAGTAAGGTGATATAAATCCCTAGGCCTAAAAGGCATTAGTCTTATGATTCTTATCTCAATTCATTTATAGTAACAGCCGCAATATTGTTGTAAAATTAAACAAACTTACAAGAAATATTAAACTTGATTTGAATTAAGTTCTAATTAGTTCTAAGCAATTAAGATTAAGTAGAATGCATCGGCAAAGCTAACTTTCCGCATGCTTAAAAGAAAAAAAGCCAAGGCTTACCAAGAACTACATAGACTCGCTTGATTCCGTAGGATTTTTCGACATTTTCCAAAAGATCGGTGAATTTGTTCTTTTCGTGAAGTTTAGCGTCTAACCTTTGAATGTAGGCGTTCATTTTCGATAGGAGATTTAATTAATTACAAATATTAATTGCCTAATTAAAGGAATTACTGGGAAACTACACGAAAAATGGGGGAAATGCTCTCCAACTAGTTACGGTACCGGCGTAAAGCGCAGCGTAATCGAAGCTGCTTCCCTTCCAAGGATAAAGTTAAAAGAGGGAGGGAATGGCAAGCTTGAAATAAAAACCCTACTTATAGCCTACTCAATCACAAACTCGAAAACGCACGATTGAGTAGGCTATGTTTAAAAAAATAATACTCCACCGCGACGGTTTCGCCATCTAGTATCAAATTTTGGAAACAATTTCTTTAAAGGGAGGGTGAAGTGGAAAATCAAGTGATTTTTTATCGATTCTTCTTCTAATTATAAGACCAGTCTGCATAGGGAAACATTCAGAAAATACTTCCAAATGATTTTAAAATTCAAATTAGGTTCCGATTTTTAGAATAATTTGAAGTATCCCCCTCCGACCAATCGCGTAACGCCCTGCCTTTTTGTTAACAAAATTCTCGCGGCACGTCTCGCGCCACGATTATCTCATCGCCAACAAATTTTTTCAAATCTCGCGATAAATTTCATTCGACACGGAGCGTGCCAAGAGAATTTAATTAATAAAAAGGCGATTGGTCGGAGGGGAATAATTCAAATTATTCTTATAATCGGTACCTAATTTGAATTTTAAAATCATTCGGAGATATTTCCTGAATGTTTCACTATGCAGACTGGTCTTATAATTAGAAGAAGAATCGATAAAAAAATCACTTGATTTTCCACTTCACCTTCCCTTTAACTCCGAATTTTCTCCGAAAAAACATTAAAAATTAATTATAATTCAATGTTTTTTTTTTTTTACTTTTAATTATATTTCGAAACAATTATTTCATACAACATATTATATTTAAAATTAACCATGAAAATTAATTAAAAATTGCAATTATAATTACCAGATTAGTTTATTTAATTTTATAATACTAATTATTGACAATTATTTTATTCATTAAATAAAAAAAAAAAAAATTGAGGCAAAATAATCAAATTTGAACAATAAATTTTTGATCTAATAAAGGGATTCTTTTGGTTTCCTTTCTTTTTAGAAAATTTGATATCAATTTGTTTTTTTTATACGTAAAATATTATTTCAGGAATTTGTCCATCTTCAACAGACGTGCCGTTGTTATTTCCAGCAGCGTATAGAAACTGAAAAGTCACTTTGCCACCACTTGGGCAATCTAAAGTGATTTTTCTTAAACCTTTTGTGCCATAGTGAGAATCAGGTCCCTAAAATTAAAGTAGAATTAATAATTCACGTCAGACGACCGCGCCCCTTCCCGAATTTACCTTCAAGGTAGCGCAGAGTGTGTAACTTAAATTGGGCGTTATTTCTACCGGTGTTTTAAACATAACCCTAGACGTTGTTGGCAATCCGTCGCAACTAAAGCTGGTATCATTTGAGCCCAAAATCTTCCCTGTCCCGGTATGAATGACTTGGATATTGGCGTCATAGTCAGAGGGGCCGTGAATGGAGCCGTATAAACCAAAACCAACTATGAAGATGCGACGATCGACTACAAATCTTATTCTATCTGAAGTTCCGCTGTATCCCCATCTGCTCTCTGTTTGTTGAAATCTGCAAGCAACTTGTTCTTTGCCAGTAATGCAACAACGTGGGACATCGGGGAATCCAACAAGAGGTTTGGGATTGACTGTGAAATAAAGGAACAAGGAGACCACTTCTCTGTCAGTCAAAACGGCTGATTGGGCCGCTCCCACGGCAAATTCTTCCACAGTCATTAAAGGAAAACGAATTAGATTTAAAGCTCGGTCCAAGCAAGCTCTTTGATTGTCCGGAGTTACTGGAATATTTTGTCTCAGGCATTCTTGTTCAGCCCATCTGATAAAAGTAACCGTCAGTTATAGTAAAACCATGGATAAAGAATGCGCGTGCGGAAATTTGTTTTCACGCTATAGGATCGGCAACTCCCTATCTCGAATGACAGAATATTCTGTATACACTCTGTTACAACATCGGTTGGCAGCACGCGCAAAGCTAGGTTTCTATGTAATCTAGCCTTGCGCGTGCTGACAAGAGACAAAAAACTTCAGGATCTTCAGGATTTAATATCGTTTAAAATATCCTGAAGTTTTTTGTCTCTTGTCAGCACGCGCAAGGCTAGATTACATAGAGACCCAGCTTTGCGCGTGCTGACAACCGATGTTGTAACAGAGTGTATACAGAATATTCTGTCATTCGAGATAGGGAGTTGCCTATCCTGTAGAGTGAAAACAAATTTCCTCACGCGCATTCTTTATCCATGGTAAAACGGATGAAATATACCACTAAAGATATTGATACAAACCTAACAACTGCATTAAACAATTTTGCTTCCCTAATTCTTAGACTGTCTCGTTCTAAGACAGCGCAAAGGGTATCATGATCAATATCTGTAAAACCCTCAGCCGCTAAAGCTTCCGAAGTGTATTTATCAATGGTTTCCAAACAAAGGTCGGCTAATTGGGGCTCATCAAAAAGCCTAGCTTGTGTTAGAAGCATAAACGCGTTATCACTACTCAAGTTCAGTTTCAAAAAATCAACACAAGCTTTTTCCAAAGCGGGAACGGCGTATTTTTTGGCGGTGTATAAGGTTGTCATGACTGTTTCGGGTCCAATTTGAACTTCGTCGGAGTAAAGGAATCTTAAGAGAGCTAAAAAGGCAGCCGGTTCCACGTCAGGAAGTTCAATCTCTTCAGAAGTGGTGGCCATGGCTCCATTAAACATGGCATCAAAAACGGCACTTCCAACTGACAGAACAAATTTATGGGCGGGAATTCTTTGTTGCAGATTTCCTTTCCCAACGACAAAATGAACGTCGCTGAGAATCTCTTTATTGAAAATAAAAGCCAGGCGATCTTTGATGGTAGCTCGGGAGGCTTGCCAATTGAACATGACTTGTCCAGCATAGTTGACAGCTGCTCCAACCGCGTTTAAATCTTCTAGAGAGGGATCTCCTAGTCTACGATGGTTATTCGTTTCTCTGTTACTGTTTAAGATATTGATGGGAAGCTCGTGATCATTGACGCAAGAATCTCCGCCGCTACAAGAGAACCTGTCAATCATGGACAAGGGAGCCATTCCTCTATTGCTGCCTGAAGCCATGCAATTGGCAGGTTGAGGATGATGGCAATGATCTCCCATTCGTCTTTGAGAAACGGGAACGTAACGTGCCCCGGCTTCTTCTTCTTTCAAATCGAAATCCCCTTTAAAATAACCCCGCATGCAATTACATTACAATCCACAAAACGATAGACGGTCCTTAACCAACCAAGGCTTAGCAAAATTAAAGTAAAAAACACAACGTACCAATACCATCCAATTCTTCGTCTTGAAAATCGTTGGAAGAACACATATTGGATCTTTCTCGGGAATTTTTCATGTCCTTATACCATTCACGAAATGATTAACTAATTTCGAGTGCAAAAATTAGTATTGTTTACCATTAGCGCCGCGGTCGCGCAAAATAAACGACAACCACGCGATACTATTTTTTATTTTTGCTCTTTAAACCTCTCCATGACGTCACAGCCTACTCGACTAAATATTAACCAATATATCATAAAAATAATATTCGACTATTATAATTACATTTCCCTTCCAAAATAATATTTTACGACTTTGTTTTTCCTTTCTAGGAAGTGTTAATTTAATATTTTACTGGTGGGGGCTTTCCCCTTCACACACAGGTGTATAGCGTGTTGAACACTTCTACAGGCGCCCGTAGGAAATACACGGGAAGATTTACCCCTGTAAGACATCTTTCAAGGGGGTTAGAATGTAGACCAACTTTATCCTTTCGAAAGTCATAACTTTGGGAAAATATTTGAGAGTATGGTCACTACTTATCACGCTAAAAAAACTTGGGTTTACATCAATCAGGGTCGGAGATAATTAATTTTTAGGCTTCCAATATCCCAATATCATTCAATTAATATTTTGTTTACCAAAAGGGACAAGGTAGAAAGATAAAAAATCAATTTACGCCGGGAATTTTATCGATTTAGTTAACGATCGAATAAAGCGCTTTCTTTTCTCTTTCCCCCCCCTCTCTCTTTTTTCCCTCCATTTCTCTTGTATTTTGCACGGATGAAAGGATTCTAAGAGGATAGCGATGGACCATCTTACAAGGATACTTAAACGCCCCCCAAAAATGATCTCGCATCTTAAAACAAATCACATTACATCGAGGGGCTGGAAACTAATTTAACTTTGCACAAACGGTTCCAAGTTGCGTAATTGGGTTTAGGCTGGTTTAGGCCATATATCCTAAATGCTTTCCCGTATCTTCAAGAACTAGTTTTAAAGAATGTTGCGGAAGCATTTTAGTATCCGTGTAAAAACTAGGAAGGGGGGCTTAAATGATTCCTTCCCTACTCGATTTTTGCTCTGGCGACGAGAGAATCAAGTTAAAAGAATAGATATAATAATAAAAGACCCATGTGCCGCGATAAAAAATAGAGAGAAAAAGAAGGACAACCAGAAGTTCATACGTTGACGAAAAATAATGGATATCCCATAAAGTTGGTCCCGTAACTTGCCAAGATTTCATCCAATTTTAATTTAGTTTAAGATACACCCATCCATCACCTAGTCTTTGAGTGGCTTGGAAGTATTGAGAAAATGGTTTGCTTCCTTTTGACATAATTTAATTTGTCAGGTGATCAATGATAATTAGTACAGAGACTACCCCAAAGAGAAGCAGAGTTGAAAACGAGTTATTTCGTTATCAGGGTGGGTCAGTCTGTTAGACGAATTACATCGTAATCAGGAACTTCTGATAAGAGGAGGTACTTGCTCTGGCGGATTCTTTCTCTCTCTGGTCCCGACTCCCGATATTGGAGAGCGAGAGAGAGAGGAAGGTTTTAAGCTTGTTGCTGGTGGAATAGATAGACACAGTTTCATTGCTATGTCGCTCGTGGTCAAGTTAGGATGCCATTCTTTCGGGTCACCATACAATATATCAACTTAACAATTCCTAAAACAATCCAAGAATAAATTTCTATCATTCTTCTAAACTGGGATAAAGAAAGTCAAGCTATACCTTCTTCCGGCAAAGGTAAGGAAAAAAAATTAAGTTATTAAAATAGTTTTTAGCTAATTTCGCGTGGCTATCTAAAATCTAAACGTAGCTATTTTAGCCACGTGTGATTATGTAATAACCAAACCCAAACGCCGGTTTTTAATTTATTCCTCTTGAACCCCTAAATTTTTTTTGGACGATCCGGGTTCGTACTTCGAGGGGGCAGGAAGGTTCTTGTGAGGGTGAATAATTAATAGAAAAATTATTAACTATAATAAATCTAGGCAACTGTCCGGCATTTAAATATATTATATACATGAAAATCATAGTAATTAATGTCTACCTATAGACATTTAATTAATCTAATTTGATTTAATGAGTTAAAGGGTTTTTCATTTCATAAGAAAAGTGTTCTACCACCTTCCCCTCGGGCTACATTTGAAAATAATTCCGAGAAAACTATTTTATAGTCATTGAGCGACTTGGTTTGCCTCAAAATAGCGAAACGAAGAACTTTAATTGATCGTGAACCGTTTTGTTTTTAGATATTGATAGTGGCAGAGTCATGTCCCGATATCATTGGTGGATCATTTTGTTTCTTTGGATGATGTCAAATGGTGTAGGGGCTGAAAGTCATCAAAGGCAACATATCCTCGTAAAAAGGGCCTTTTACGACAGTTCAATTCTCAACTACCACAGTGAGGTTATCTATAGTCATAATATTTACTTTAAAATTTTGATAAAACAGTATAGCGCAATTCCTATCATGACACTAGAGTTAGATTACAATCGTAATCGTGTAGGCCTAGAAGAACTTTAATTACTTCGTGAAATAAGTTACAGATATTACTCTACCGAATGTCGCATTCTCAATTAATATAATTACCTAGCACGTATATATTTTAATACTTAGCGGACGTGTTTTGGTCAACGCATAAACATAACAGAAATGCTAATTAAGTTAATGAAAGGACGCAGCGTACCCTAGTACCGTTCGCTCCGTTTTTTTTATGTATGGATAATTAAAAAAGCGGCGGCCGTAGTTCAAAGACCTTAACCAACATCCGAGACCGCAACTCCTTCCTTTAATAAACAAGATTAGGCTTAACATCAACCCTAAATGATCGCGTGATAAAAACACCTAAAGAAAAATGTTGTTTAGGCCTGAGAGAAGATATATTTTGGGACTTGTAAGGTTTGCTTGTAATACAAGCAAACGCAGAGGGGGCTCTCAAATTTTCTTTTCGTTTTTGTAAATTACGATTTATTTTCTTGATAAACGATGGGGTCACGCTTAAGAAAATGCCCGGGAATTATCTCCAAAGGGAAAATTGCGTGTTGGTGATAACAAATGGCAAAAATCAATAATAATAAAACGAATAACACTTTTAAAGGGAAGGTGAACTGATAGATACTTTGTTCTCGAGAAATGTGACATTCGAAAAAGAGTACAAGTATAATAGAGCAATATCGGATCTAGCCTTGCTAATTACGAACACCAAACTTATCCTCCCTTTCTTCCTCTATTGGGTCTCACAATTATTTCCGGTTCAATTCTTAGCGGACATGTTGGTGGAACGAAGTATGTAAAAGAGAATTTCAATCGAATTTCCTGTGTCGATGTCCGAGATTCGCGTATTGCCGTTCGCCCGGACGTTACTACAACGCCTATTGTAGTTTAACTAGGACCGGCTATATTTGGATGCAACCTCTGCCCGATAATGGACGCTAAAAATCAACTAATATATGATGCTCAAAAATTAATACCTACGACAAATATCGCGTTAACTGCCGAAATGTTATCGTTAAAATTAATTGTAAATAATCAATTACATCATATCGTTTAATCTTTATCTTAATGTTAAAAGGGAATATCATTTTAAATTTGTTAAAATTAAAATAAAATGTTGGAATAAAAATTACTGACTTATTTATTGAATTAAATTAAGGATTAATATGAGACTTACCAATTATCGCCTCGGTGGATACGTTTCCAACGCCAGCTTACTCTCGCGAAAAGCTTCCACCTAATGATTATTTTAGGCCTAATTTTGCCGAATCACTTTTTAGAGCAATATTTTATAGGCCAATTTTTTTTCCCTAGTCCGCGAGTCCAAAAATGATTTGATTGATTTTTTCCCGACTCAAATATAAACCGTGAACACTGTCTGTGAATTAACACAGCGCATCCATCAAGTAATCATGAAGTTCATAAGCGTTTTGGTGGTAATTTTAATATTTGTTAATCCATGTTTGGCTGTCTTGTGGCGCGTCATCACGGCACCCGCGTCTTGGTTAAAGAATGAAGTGGTTGATCGTCCCTTGAAGATGGGTGCCGCGGTACGTCATTTCGTTTCCGGTACCAGTAGTACCGAAAAGAAACCTCTGAATCTTTCCGAAATGGTTGATGGTCAATACGTTCCTGATTTCGGTAAGTGTAGACGAGACTGTCGCGGAAGTAAATTTGTCTTTTAATTTTAAATCGTTTTGATTTTTTTTTGACAACAGTGGATGGAGATGACGCGTTATTGTCCGGTTTCACGAACATCATGCGCCCACGTATTAAGTACGATGGGTCCAACGGAACGACACCGTACATACCTAAGGGAAACGACATTAACTTGGATCAGGTCCTATCGAGTGGTTACGCCGCTCCGCTCTCTAAGATCGCCGCGGCCAAACTGGAAATTATGTTGAAACCAATCCTGGACGCCACAAAGATTGAAGATGAAGGCGACGAGATAGAGGACTTTCCTTTCGACAAAGTCCTGGTAGATCGTTACGGATCCTTGAAAGATGGTCAACACGTCTTCGACGGAGATCAAATTATCTTAAACTTGCGTCCGAAATCCGGCAAGGTGAACAATACCGATGTTAAAGTAGTCTACGTTGACTTGTCAGAGTTAAAATCGTCGTTGAACGAACGCCCTCTTCTGACTGTCTTCACTGGTTTGGGCAATTCTTCTTCGACTCTACCTTTCGGTATGCCAGATGTCCCCGGCTTGGACTTTGACGAGACAACAACAAGCCCGTCCGACACTCCCTCGTTACCGATGACCGATTTCCCCATTCAAGATTACGGAGACTACGTTGATTCACAAAATCCAGTTGTCAAAGATGAACAACTACTCGCATCATCTACGGAATCAACAACTACCACTGAGAAAATCTTGAGCGATGATGTACCGGCGAATGACATCAATGGGCAGTTGCTACAAGGGACCATTTCTTCGACCGACGAATCTATTCCTGAGTTTGAGAACGTCGTTTCTTCAGCATCTACGGAGGTTAAAGAGAGTCCGGAAACCAAGGAAATGTCGGAGCTAGACGAATCCAGTGGCCTTATTAATCCAAAACTTACGAAAACCAGTGTCTCATTCATCCATATTCCGCCACCCCCGGCATCTGAAACTATCCCACAACCGCTAGAAGGTCCGATCAACGCAGTCCCTTCAATGACGTTCGAAGAGAAATTGAGGAAAGCAGCCAATAAACCTCCGATGAATTTGGAATCTCACTTTCTAAACTTGGACGATTACCTACGGCCAAACGATGTCCCTAATGTCATTCTCAAACCGTACGGAAGAGTCTCGGTTAACCAGCCCAACAAAGTCAAACCTAATCCCACAAAGGAACCTGAGACTGAACCATTTTACGTTCCAACTGGTTCCCCAACAACCCCGGAACAAAGCTACAAGCCCTTCATTCCCGGACCAGTCTACTCGTCTGAAGTTAAAGAAACGGCCAAGCCATCCATCCCCACATCTACACCAGATATAGACGCTGATGAAGAGATGAAGATGGTCATTGCCCAACACGTTGAACGAGGTCTGGAAGGATACTTATCCCATTTGAGAAAACACCACGACAAACAAAACTGCGTTTCATTGATGGTTTGCGAGATTGGTGCCATGCCTGAACGATACGGTCATCATGGACAACACGTCGTCAAATTTTTCGAGTAAGCTGGTAACCCCCGGGTTGTCCCCAACAACCTTTTTCGTAACTCTTGTTTATTTTCTTCGCAGGAATAAACAATTTTCGGATGAGGAGACCTCCTGTAAATGGTACCAGACTGTTCTAAACTTGGGGTCGAGTTTGGGAGCGATTCCAATGTGTCGATCATCGTTTAGACCTTGCCTGTTGAACACTCAACAACTGAAGGAATTAGGGCGTGGTTTAATGTTCGACGTCATCCTCAGTTAATTTACCGGTGGTTTTTTTAAGCAATCTTACAAACCTAATTTGTAAATATTTTCCTCCCCAATTTTTACACAATAAAAATATTTATATTTTACAAAATGTGTTCATTACAAAACTTGCGAAAACACCCAACACAGTTTTACTTAACTGATCCACATTGTTGCATGAATCTCTGCAATGTTAATCCTTTTACACTGACCAATTTTTATGTATAAACTAAATTTTATTCTCGTTTCTTTCAGACTGCGGGTGTCGTGTTTATTTACGACTTTGAACGTAAACACCAAACAAATAAAATGCTATATCAATTCAAGGGGGGCGGGACGAGAAATAAACAAACAAACACAATGAAAAATCTAGGAATCTTACATCTTCAATTCAATTTACAATTGGCGTAAAAATTTAAGTTTCTTACGTCAAAAAAATTAAAATTCACTATCTACTACATAAGCCGCAGTTTACTAATGAATTGCGCGGAAAAACACTGTTAGCTTCATCGCGATGAATTTTGGCGTTTTAATATAAAAGTCAAAGAAGCCAAAACTACTATATTTTAAATTACTTAGCACGGCGCAACGCAACGCTGAACTGGAAATCAATTGCAATTTGTAGCGAGCGGCGAATTGTTTCAAACAATACATTCATAGAATACATTTTTGAAACCACTATTTCATAATTAATTAATGAGATTTACAACTTTAAATTAATATTAACGCGTTAGTTCGAAATTATATCTCGGTATTCAATTGCGGATTTTATTTGTTTGTTCGGAGTCGCGATAAACAGTCGTAACTTCACCATCCACTTTTAAAAACTATAGATTGTACCGAATTCTTATTCCAAAAAAAAAAATCGCAACCGAACATTTTTCCGCCGATCGTACTCTGTTTTTAAAAGGATTAGCGACGCGTTTTCCTATAGTTCAATTTGAATAATATTTATAATAAAAAAAAACCATCGATTGCGTGGTTTTTCTTTTTATTCTCAAAATTCTGTACACAGTTTGGGACACGTGACGCGAAACGCAATATTTAGTTTAGGAAAATTCGGTTGTTTAAAATTTTTTTTTGTCCGTAGTCGCGAAGATGCGATATTCCATTAAAAAAGAAAAAAAAAAAAAGAAAAAAAAAAAACAAAAAACATTTCGCGGTAATTGTTTTTTCATTCTAATACTAAACACTGGCTTTCATTCTTTAAAAAAAAATAATAATTGTGGAAATAGATGGAAGTGATTTTATTTTTATTCAAATTTTTCTTTTGTCTCTTTCTCTCTCTTTCTGGTGTATTTTTTTTTTCTTTTTTGGCTTTTTTATTTTTTTGTTTTTATTTACGCGACGGTGAATTAATTTTTTTTGTTTTGTTTTTAAAATTTAAATAAAATCAACCGTCCTCTTTGGGTGGCGTAAACCATCCTGATTGAAAAAAGTAAAGAGCAACTCGGTTTTTAAAAACTCAGTTTTTTTTTTTAATAAAAAAGGGGTTGGGGGTTAATGGGTAAAGGATAAAGGTCAAAGGCCAATCGTGAAATCATCATTACCATTTTTCTCGTGAATTTGTACAAGTGATTTATAGGACTGCTGAGCACGGGCCAAACTATATTGCCCCTAAGAAACGATAACGACGCAAATACACATTTGTGTAAGTAAATACACAATTAATCACCACTGATTCATTTCAGCCGGATTGAGAAATGGGGGGGGGGGGGTAATGGGGGCTTCGACCAGAAGTAAAGTTAAATCATCAGAAGTTTCAAAATACCAACGAAGAGGGAAGAGGGACAGGGACTAACGTTGGCAGGGCCGCCAAGAGAGATTGCGGGGACCCAGAGAAAAAGAATGACGTAATCGCGGGTCAACGTCAAGACTGCCCTATAGGTGGTCCAAATTTCCCTCCTCTCTCAATGGCCCCCAACGTTGTACCAAAAACTCGTCAGAAATTAATTATATACTTCAACAAATAAAAGAATTTCTAAATAAGGAGCGTATTTTGCTACTTCCATCGCGAGGGGCTACTCACTCTCTCCGAGTTTCTGTACATCGATTACTGATAACGTGTAATCAATCATTTTAACACTGTCAAGGGCAGGGCATAGAGTAGTGTCGGTAGAGAGGGGAGTAGAGTCTACTCCCCTCTCTACCGACACTACTCTATAGTCACCTTAGTACAGTCGTATACACTGAGTGAACGGCCCCTCGTTCCGCTGCCGCAATCGCTTCACTTCTGGCGCGACCCCCCCCCCAAACCCCCGCTAGCCATAAAAACAAGCGATTCTTATTTACCTTATTGCCACCAAATTGAATTCTAGCTTTTCCTTTCACTAGAGTCGCGGCAATTTGTAGAATAATGGCTTCCACCGTGTAAGCGCTACTCCAACCCTGTTTGGTTAAAAGTTCCATACAAATGGCCCCTCCGCCCAGAACGTAGCCGCCCGTAATCATCGGATGTACCACGCGAATAAAGGGCGGCTCAAAAGGGTACGTTTCCTTATCAAACACACAGACGAAAAAAGGGGGGGGGGGAGAAACGTTTATAAAAAAACCCAAAATACTCAAGAGAGACCCATGAAATAAATTACTTTGAAAACGATGTTTAGCAGAATGTTATCTTTGCCTTCTTTTTCTTTAAGAAGGACTAGATCGTTGTGAAGGGGACTGTCAGGGTCCACCGTTAACAGACGAACATTCCATTCGTATAGACTGTCGTTCACAAGATCAACGTTGAAAACTCCTATCCAGCATTAAGCCAATATCAAACACACACGCTTTAGGTCTCTTTTCACCAAAAGCTTTCCCCGCCCTAGTATTATTTCAAACCCCACTTTTTCCACTGATTCAATAGAGCTATATCAGATGAAGGGGGGAAACGTCACAGTTGGGCCTGCCAATAAACGGAGCCGGTTTTCACCCTCCCTCCGCTGAAGAACTCTATGCTAAATTTAAATTCCCGCACAATATGGTGCCTAGGCGGGGACTGGCGAAACCCCGCCGCAAAAGCTTCCTCCTCCCCCCAATTGAAATAGCTCTATAAATTACTCCCAACCAAGAAGCGATATCTAGTTTACTAGGGAGAAGTTATAAATTCGTGCCACATTTCTAGCTCTTTATCTCCAGTCCAAACGTAGCCTGTCCGGAGTTAATCCCCGCCGCCTCTAAAAATTTTACAACCAGCATCTCATTGGTTCTTGAAAACTCACGTCAGCACAACGCGAATGAAGAAAATTCCGTATTTTCCCGACTGAGCAGAGGCGAAATAGCCCGGCCTCCTTTTACGTCCCCCCTTGTATTTTGAAAGGGGGACTGGGATTATGGCGCGCGAATACTTAGGCATCTTCTACCTTCTCCCTTATAAACTAGATATCGCTTCTTGCCCCAACTTTTAACATTTTTAACGCGCTTTAAACAATATCCTTTGTAACCTTCGCCTTCTAGCTGAATATTAAGTTGGTACGAACCCTGTTTCAGTTTGTTTCAGGGTTTTAACAAGAGTAGAAATCAAACTGATTTTTCTTACCTTTTTTGAAGCTTTCGGAGCGATAAACTTCTCTTAACTCCTTCATGAGTCTATCGGTGGCTTGAACAGAACCCGAAACTGATCCTTTCAGGTAATCTTGTCGTTGGTTTTGGCGCAACCTCTCTAAAGTGGCCGAATGTTCCGTGCTGATACCATCATCCTTATTCTTATCATGATTACTAAAACGGGAGCAAAATCACTTTGTAGTACTCCGTCTGGTTTACAATGAGCTAAGGTTGTAAAACACTGTACAACGCGCTAAGGCTATATGGTGAGCCCTATAGGATAGGACACTATAAGGTGACAGTTCTAGTTAAGCATACATTTTTTAAACTCTTTGCATAAGTCGTAGAAAAACAAGACAATCATAGAAATTGTAAATAAAGTCTTACAATTACAAATTTCACAATTTTATTTGCACAAAAACTAAATAGAAGGGGTTCCCGATTTCTATGGGAACCAACCCTACCATCCATGACTAAGCCTCCCATTATGGGGTCCCTTTTATCAAAGAGAATAGAGGGGAGGAGTGGAAAGTGGCGGCAAAACTTGTTGCTCTTTTCTACCAGTATCTTCAATGCTTCAATGCGCAGTATAAGATGCGCAGTACCGAGGCATTTCCGTTTGAGACATTAAATGGTATGTAGGTGGCGCGACTGAGCCGGAAACACCCTTGTACCACTAGTATAATTTAGGGGCAACATTGTAAGCGGGGGGGGGGGGGCTTCAACTCCTCCCCTATATTCTCTTTGCTTTTATTTATTATCACACCAAGCTGTGAAAATTTTGGGGGAAGAAGCTTCAGTATGTAAGTCTTGAAAAGAGTTGACAAGTAGTGGGATTTTTAAGGTCTATTTTTTTTTTTTTTGAAATGGGATAATGGCTTTGTAGATAAGTATCAAAGATTTTTTTCAGTGATTGTGGGTGTTTTCCCTACTTTTCATGGGGAAGGGAGGGGGTCTTTTGGTTTCTGGGGCGATTTTTAGTGGTATTTGTGGATATTTTTGAGTCTCAAACACAGTGACAAGGCATGGATGGTGCCCTTGCATAGAGAGCTTTCAGTTGGAGGAGGAGCTGAGTCTCTGACATAATTTACACTGCCATATTGGTGGGTTTTAAAGCAGGAATGAAGCTGAGACCACCCAATATGGCTACCAGAACAGAGGTAAGACTTGGGAGGGTGTGACATACTACTATGCCATCTGAAAGCTCTCTATAGGGAAGTGAACCCCTTTCTTTATCTTATTGAGGATCTTTTCTTTCCCAGTTTATTAACATACTTCAGGGTTTGTATGAAATTTTTACATTGAAAATCCCTGACTTTTCCAGGTTATCCCTGACCAAATGTTGCCTATATCCCTGACCATTTTAAGGTGTTTACCAGAGCCAACTTCATCACACCTGGCTCATATTTAGCATTGTGTGAAGAATGCTTTGATATGCCAAACAAAATCCCTGACTTTTTAGGAAAATGTTTTAAATCCCTGACTTATTCCCCTATTTCCCATATCCCTGACTTATCCAGGATATCCAGGTTCCGTACGAACCCTGTACTTGTTTTTATGGTATCCCAGCTACACACACACACACACAAATCACAACACTACCTACCCACCCACAGAAAACACTAAATTACATGGAGTAACGAAGCCCACCCAATGTTATTACATTTAAATACATATAATCAACATTGAATAAAAATGTAGAGACAAAGTTCTAACCTGGTTTCTTCCTCCATTTCAATGTGTAAATCCTCCTCTTCATCATCATCATCTTCCTCGGAATTATCTTCTATTTTCTCAGGGAAATTATTCTGTACAATTTCTACACGATCTAATCCCTCTAAATCAGGAGGTTCCGCAACACTGTGCATTTTGCATAGTTCTCTAAGCAGAAGTTTCACTTGTTCTATAATCTGAACAAAAACAGGAAGGAAAAAAACGAAACCAAGGAAATGAGTCACTTATTCTTCCAACTTGGAATAATTAAGAACTCAAAAACTCACTAGGAATAGTTAAAAACTTAAATACTCACTAGATTATCGTGTCCAGTTGTATTTGTTAGCCTATGAACTGCTGATGTAACGCAAGGTTCATCCGTTTCGGCAAACCAAACCGGTGGTGTTGAAGGATACGTTTCCTAATAAATGACAACGACTTATTATTATAGTCATATTTTTAATAGAAACTGACCTAATTTATTGATTAATATCAAAATTTTAGACAATTACTCCCTATTATTTGATAATTCTAACTTTTAGCCTCAAAGTAATAGACCCGAATACTGATTATATTCATAATTAAACTACGTTTAACTTAAATGGTTTTAAATGTAACTATAATACTAAAAGTAACAATTTAATGTGTAGTTCAAAGTTCAAACAAAGGCATCTTTCAACATATTTGAATCAATGTACTTCATATTTTTAGTAAGGAAAAGTAGACCGCGGTTACAAAGTTCAAATGATTCAAAATTTCTAGTATTTGCTAGACAAAATTTGAGTGTATTTACTCCGTTATCTTAAGTTAAAACTCGCGAATTTCAGGCTAGAACATCAATAAAAAATAATAATGAGGCCCGGGGGAGGGAGGGAGGGTAATATATGGAGGCCAAGGCTTAACGAGAAACAATTGATCGGGGTGTCCGCGGTCTATCGATTTAATTGGGTGGGAGAATTATAATTAGTTACTTACCGTAATATTAGCGTTAATTTCGTATTTCCTTCCACATCTACCGATAAATCTGCACGTAAGTTCGTCTACCGACGCGGAAACCACTTGAAACCTTTCGTGGTTTTTTGGGAAAATAGTCTCCAAAGTTTTGATATCTTTCTTTAAGGAATTTAAACAAGCCATGGTCCGAATTTCTACTTTCCCGACCGTTTATTAATTAACTTCGCGCATTGATTATAAAAATCGCGAAATAATTAAAATAATTTAACTTAAAACTGCTGGAAACAACGTAAACATAATCAAAGACAAGCAGTCCAACCCGTACCAAAACGGGCAAGACTAAAGTACAGAAAAAATCGAATGTGCCTAAGGTTGCCTAAGGTCGGAAATCACTAAAATCCCAATCGGGCGAAACGGCGGTAGAGGAAACTTCATCCTAAACGTTATTTTTCACCAAGGGGACCAATGGGGAGTAAAATACATTTAATTATAATTAAAAATGATTAACATTTTACGAATTTAAGCTTTTCGATCATTCAAAACATCTAATTCTTTAAAAAATAACGATTTACTTTGACGGCGTTAGGACCACTTAACTCCGCCCACAATTCTGTACTTTAGTCAGCTTAGGCCCCTTTATGTTTCTTAATTATCCCGGCCTAATTCATTTAATTATTTCAATTAAAACCAATGTTATGAATTAAAAAACACCCCCTTTCACCCACTGTAACTTTACACTTTATTTCCTTAAGTAATCCTTATTAAAACCACCCCAAATCACCCTTAGGCACCCGCTGAGTATGATATACTTTGTCAACCAATAATGAAACCGGATATTTCTGGCGGGTGATTCGAAAAATTCTGTACTTTAGTCTGTCGATCAATTTCGAGTTTATTTCCGAAAGTCGAGCAAATTAAATAAAACAATCGATTTAGAACGACTAATTATCATGGAAAAAGGCTTATTCAACATCTTTTATGATTATTCCATGCTAATTTAAAATTTTCGCACCCTTAGGCACCCTAAAAAAGGCCATCTTTACACTTTAAACGCTTAAATTTTAATTATCAAGGTCTTCTTACACAATATAGCTTACATATATAATTATAATTAAACTAATTAATGTGGTAAACCTTCATTTCTACCCTTTGGAAACCTCAAAACAACGAAATCCAAATATTCATCTTTAATTGATACGATAAAGGCTCGAAAGATGCCGGTAGTGCATGGGAGAAAGATATCTTCAACTTAACTCCGCCCACAATTCTGTACTTTAGTCAGCTTAGGCCCCTTTATGTTTCTTAATTAATTCGGGCTAATTCATTTAATTACTTCAATATAAACGAGTGGTATAAATTAAAAAAACACCCCTTTTCATCCCCTTCAAATTTCCACTTAATTTTCTCAACTAATTCTTATTAATACGACCCTAAACTACTCTTAGGCACCCGCTGAGTATGATATACTTTGTCAACCAATAATCAAACCGGATATATCTGGCGGGTGGTTCGAAAAATTCTGTACTTTAGTCAGTCGATCAATTTCGAGTTTTTTCGCGGAAATCGAGCAAATTAATCAAAACAATCGATTTAGAACGACTAATTATCATGGAAAAAGGCTTATTCAACATCTTTTATAATTATTCCATCCAAATTTAAAATTTTCGCCCCCTTAGGCACCCTAAAAAAGACCATTTTTACAATTTAAACGCTTAAATTTTAATTATGAAAGTCTTCTAACACAATAATAATTACAAATATAATTGTAATTAAACTAATTAATGTGGTAAACCTTCATTTAAACCCTTTGGAAACCTCAAAACAACGAAATCCAAATATGATATATATTCATCTTTAATTGATACCATAAAGGCTCGAAAGATGCCGGTAGTGCATGGGAGAAATATATCTTCAACTTAACTCCGCCCACAATTCTGTACTTTAGTCAGCTTAGGCCACTTTACGTTTCTTAATTATCCCGGCCTAATTCGTTTCATTATTTGAATATAAAGAAGTAGTAATAATTAAACAAAACACCTTCTTTCACCCCCTGTAATTTACCACTTTATTCTCTCAAGTAATCCTAATTAAATCTATCCCAAACCACCCTTAGGCACCCGCTGAGTTGGATATATTTCGTCAACCAATAATGAAACCGGATATTTCTGGCGGGTGATTCGAAAAATTCTGTACTTTAGTCTGTCGATCAATTTCGAGTTTATTCCCGAAAGTCGAGCAAATTAATCAAAACAATCGATTTAGAACGAGTAATTATCAAGGAAATAGGCTTATTCAACATCTTTTATAGTTATTTAACGCCAATTTAAAATTTCCGTACCCTTAGGCACCCTAAAAAAGGCCATTATTACAATTTAAACGCTTAAATTTAACACAATATAGATTACAAATATAATTGTAATTAAACTAATTAATGAGGTAAACTTTCACTTCTACCCTTTGGTAACCTCAAAACAACCGAAACCAAATATGAAAAATATTCGACTTTTTTATTGCTTTAAAAAATACAATAAGCTAGTCTTCAAATATCATATCAATCACGATACTAATCTTCATTAAAACTAGTTAATTATTTTCATCCCCTTACGAAAAAGGCTCTACAGGTGTCGGGAGTGAACTTAACTCCGCCCACAATTCTGTACTTTAGTCAGCTTAGGCCACTTTACGTTTCTTAATTATCCCGGCCTAATTCGTTTCATTATTCCAATATAAAGAAGTATTAAGTAAGTTGAGTGACTTATAACGGTACTTACGTATAAAATTATTAATATTGAAATAAAAACTACTTTCATTACGCAATAAATATTTTAAAATGAATTAAACAAAACACCTTCTTTCACCCCCTGTAATTTACCACTTTATTCTCTCAAGTAATCCTAATTAAATCTATCCCAAACCAACCTTAGGCACCCGCTGAGTAGGATATATTTTGTCAACCAATAATGAAACCGGATATTTCTGGCGGGTGATTCGAAAAATTCTGTACTTTAGTCTGTCGAGAAAATTCGAGTTTTTTCGCGTAAATCGAGCAAATTAATTAAAACAAACGATTTAGAAAAACTAATTAACATGGAAAAGGCATATTCAACATCTTTTATAAATATTTAACGCCAATTTAAAATTTTCGCCCCCTTAGGCACCCTAAAAAAGGCCATTTTTACAATTTAAACGCTTAACTTTTAATTATCAAGGTCTCCTAACACAATATAGATTACGAATATAATTGTAATTAAACTAATTAATAAGATAACCCTTTATTTCTACCCTTTGGTAACCTCAAAACAACCAAAACCAAATATGAAAAATATTCGACTTTTTTATTGCTTTAAAAAATACAATAAGCTAGTCTTCAAATATCATATCAATCACGATACTAATCTTCATTAAAACTAGTTAATTATTTTCATCTTCTTAATTGCGTTACGAAAAAGGCTCATTAGGTGTCGGACGTGAACTTAACTCCGCCCAGAATTCTGTACTTTAGTCAGCTTAGGCCTCTTTATGTTTCTTAATTATTTCGGGCTAATTCATTTAATCAATATAAACAAGTGGTATAAATTAAAAAAACACCCCCTTTCACCCCCTCTAACTTTCCACTTTATTATCTCAAGTAATCCTTATTAATACACCCCAAACTACCCTTAGGCACAAGCTGAGCATGATATATTTTGTCAACCAATAATCAAACCGGATATTTCTGGCGAGTGATTCGAAAAATTCTGTACTTTAGGCAGTCGAGCATATTCGAGTTTATTCCTCTATTAATTTCCTTATCAGTCCCACCGATCATCTCCTTAAACCCTTCGACCACTGCCAATGTCTTGTGTTCTCGCGCCATAAAGTCGCGCACCTTTCTTCTTACTTCTTTTCAGCCACATCGTATGATGAACATCTACGATGTGGGTCTACTTTGACCTGCCCTGTTGTTGTTGTCGGTGGGGGTGGGCGGGGCGTCGTTGTCGTGAAAGAGTACCGCATTTGGCAGTATAAAATTTTTCGTTCGTCATTGAAGGGAGAGTGAATGGGAGAGAATTGTGGTGAGGTGAAATTTTCCTTTCGTGTATTTTAAGAGGAAGGGGATTATAATAGTAAGTATAAGCATAGCATTTAATTGTGGTTAATCATTGTGAATTGAGTTTTACGTTTGCTCGATATATTTAAAGCGAGAGAGAGAGAGCATTATTTTATTGCCTTAATTAAAATTGTAGGTTTCCTACCAGACTTGTAAATAGGGGGTACCAGGGAGCCTGTGACACCCAAGAAAATTCACAGGACACCCTGAAAAAATATTTTAGGGGGGGGGGGGGTCGGGTACCACCCGGGTACCCTGAAAAATTCGGGGCGATGAGAACTCTCCAAGAGTTCAAGACTCAAAAGTGAAAGTAAAAGTTAAAAATACGCGGCTTTTCCTCGACACCAAAATAGTTCTATGCCTCAGTATGATATTCAAGTTTTTTATTTAAATACCCATGTCCACTAGGGAGCCCCGGGTACCCAAGAAAATTGGGCTTTTGGGGGGGGGGGGGGTCGGGAGCCCGCAGGGCTCCCGATTAAATTATCATTATTTACAAGTCTGTTTCCTACTCCCTTTAAATTCTCTGTCACCCGTCGACAATAAGGATTCCACACTTTCCACCCTGCTCCCCATTCAAAGAAATCGAGGAAAATTTTCAAAGCAAAAGCAAGTATATAGAGTAATTTCGGTTGAGAGGGGGAGTGAACTGTTTATCCCCTACGTTAGGGGCAACTTTGTACTAGAGAATACTATTTGCCCCCGGAAGGGAAGGGGAGGGGGGATATCACTAAGGTTATGACGTTGCCGTATGGTGCTTTACCAAATTCTTTCTCTTTCAAACGCTTCTGGCCATAAGTTCATGTTAGAAATTTCTAAGATGCAAAAAGTATGCGTCGGCATAAGTCTATGTTGTAAACTAAAACTTTCTTTACGTGTATTTATCGGGCGTTAAGTACGTAATCATTTTACACTGTTAAAGGTAACTCGATCATCGAGGGGGTAATCCCTAAAACGTTCTGTTCTTCTATTAAGGGTTACTTGTGTGTAATAATTTTAGCATTGTTGTTTTTAGAATGGTCTTACGGGTAATAATTTTAGCATATTAACGGTAGCGCATCGAGGGGTTACCCACTCAAAATTTCTCTTTGTGTCGCACTATTACAATTATAACATAAATAAATTTATTGAAGTAAGGATTACGGGTAATCATTTTAGCACAGTTAAAAGTAGCGCATCGAGGGGACTATTCACATAAATTTTATGTACGCCTGTTAAGTAGGGTACGATGTGGCTGCTATTACTAGCCCTTGGGTCGTCTTCTTTTATTTAGGTCCGACTCACTGTCACCAACATCGTGCACCTTTCTTCTCATTTCTTCAAGTCCGACTCACCTTCGCCATAGACCAATTATCTTTACCCTTTGTCCCTTTAACTTTTATGTATTACTACTGTATTGGCAACCATGCAAAGGGTTTTAACATAGGAGTGTTATATTTAAAAAAATAGAAATTAAGGTAGGACTAAGATGTGCGTCGTGCTATTGTTAGGTTTGGTAAAAGGGTTTATAAATAAAAGGAGGTCCCGTACTGAGAATTCCCTGGCCAAAGAACATCCAGCCGGAGGCCCCAAGAAGTCCGTCGCCGACGCAGAACCACTCTGATTGTAGAGATTTTATTATTTATTTTACAGATGCAACTATTTGGTTTATATTTTTCTACTTCCAACTAGCTATATAGTTTATTTTTAATTTTGTCGCTACAGTTTTTGTTTTAAATAATTTTGTAGTTCATTCTTTTTCAATTATTTTATGTTCATAGATTGACTAGTTCGCTCTTCGCTATGATAAAGTAAAACCACTGCGTGACACACGCCGATGCCCAAACATATTAACTTGCCATGTCAGTCATTATTGGGAAAGAGATAAGTTTGTGCATTAAAGTCCACTAGAATAGTAAAATCTATAGCTCTTGCACAACCTTATGGATGGTCTTTCTCATATTTTCTCAGAAATTGTATGTTGCTAATTGCTCCCTAAGAGTTTAATTGGGTTTCGGTTTCAAGTATCCATCAAAATAATGCAACTTTTGATATAGATATTAAGCTAAATTATTTATACCTATATATTTTTTATCTTAGTGAAGAGGGATGTAACCGTTATATCGTCTCACAGTCCCTTTTTCGTTTTTGTCAATGCCCCTTTAGTTTTTTTATACCCGTTTGAAAGGTTATTGCTTTGCTAAAAGCGACAGTGGATGATTCAGATTTCACCCCAACTCAACTTATACTTTTGATTTTATAGTTTAAAGCCCTTGTTTTTACCTCTCCGAGTGACGTATGTCACGGAGAGGTTCTGTAACGATCGTGTGTGTCTGTGTGTCTGTCTGTGTGTCTGTGTGTGTGTCTGTTGTTACACCCACGTGACCGCGTTCGCAGTTTCCAAATCGGAGCAAACGTGTTCGCCATTTCCGAACTGCTTTCACAGTCACAGAAATGGCTACTCTATTTGAGTTCTCCCACCACCATCTTCTGGTCTTTGTCCATCACACGGACACCAGTCTGTACTTACTGGCTTCTAATCACCACCATCTTATAGGCTTCGTCCATCCCACATGGACACCAGTCTGTACACACTGGCTTCTAACACCACCATCATCTGGTCATTGTCCATCCCACATGGACACCAGTCTGTACACACTGGCTTCTAACACCACTATCTTCTGGTCTTTGTCCATCCCACATGGACACCAGTCTGTTCACACTGGCTTCTAACACCACCATCTTCTGGTCTTTGTTTTTGTCCATACCACATGGACACCAGTCTGTACACCTGGCTTCTACACCACCATCTTCTGGTCTTTGTTTTTGTCCATCCCACATGGACACCAGTCTGCACACCTGGCTTCTACTCCATCGTCATCGTTTGGTTTAAGACATTCGCGGCGATCAGCAAGGGTTACGAGAAACGTCTAGCCTCCCTAGGGTGGGTTGTCCACGATAGGTTTTCGCAATTGCGGTTGTTCTTGCTTTCAACTGTAGTTCGACACCCTTATATACTACCTACTTGAATAAGGCGAAGCAACCGGCGTATGCTTCATTTCAAACGCCAATATTAGTCAAGTCTCTCAAGAATGTTTAATTGTTCTTTTTTAAAACGATGTAACGTTCAATAAGGCGAATAACTAACGAAGAAAATATTAAATATTAATTATATTCATTTTAATATTTAAGATAATCTTGTTTCTCAATTCAAAATTAATACGGAAAGAGTTAAAAATCAGTCTATGTTTTTGTCTGTGTGTGTCCGTCCGTTGTTACAGTAGTGCGCTGCGTTAGAAGTTCGTTTTGTTTTGATGTGTAAAGGAATCCTACAGAACCATAATATTCCCTTTATCCTTAATATAAAGTGAATATGTGGAAATATTTTTCGTAATTATGATGCATTTAGTACTTTTGTAGCTTTAAAGCTCTATTTCATTTTGATATTCCAAAAAGTTTTTTTTAATATTATTATTTAAAATGGATGTTTATATATTACCTAAGCTATACTACATCTGTTTATAGCATAATCCTTTCTAAAGTGAATACAAGCACAACGCTACTATGTTGGTCAAATGAACTTTTATTTGTCAATAGGCCAAAAAGTAAACGCTTGGGTTTGGATTTCGTTTCTGTAATGCAGAGACATAAACGGTTCAGAGTGAGCCGAAAGTTAAGTACACTTTAGGCTTAGATATTATATTCATGGTGGAAATCTGGGCCGCGTTCAGCAGAGCCCAGCGCTGTTAGCAGTGTCCTACATAACGGGATTTTGTTTTTGAATTTTGACGTCACGGTGCTTAGCGCTGAGCTAGCGCGGTCTTCAAAGAAAATAGTCGGCTGTTTGGATAACGTGACGTAAAACGTGTAGTTCTCAGCTTGGCGAAAAAACCATGGATGAATTTATACAAATAGCTCTATGGGGCTATAGCTATTTAATTGGCGTGAAACCAGTTGATCACGCGAGAATTTTGAGAGATATGCTAGTTTCTAATTTTAATTATAAAAGTTGTTATCTATCTCTATAAATATGTTATCATACAATTTTTGTTAAGCCTTGGTACCTTGCACGCTTTATTGCGCTAGCGTCATTTATAAAACGCCGATGACCGGAGAAAAGCTATGACGACAGAGCTCACCGGTAAACATTTCCAAAATCCGCTGTCTTTTTTGGTGAGCTCTGCTGAACGCAGCCTAGACCAGTGAAAGGTTTGATCGTAATCGGATAATAGCTTCGTGTTTTCATGCTTTTTATGGTACGCATTTACTTTCAGTGTGTGTAGCCACAAATAAGCTTTGGTGTTATGTAACGTTAACAAACATGTTGACAAACTAAGAAAATCGTTGAGGTGAAACGAGAGGATAGTGTTTATATGGCAACCCTGTTGTGAATATGGCTTTGAACATAGAGGGCATACAGTTGAGGAGTAGAAAATTGGGCCTTTACAAACACGTAAAGGTAGTATCCCTCCAAAGTTTTATCTCTTCATTTCCCGTTTCTCCCCCATCGGATAATTTTAATGTGTACAAGTATATCATTATTGGATGTAAAATGTCGTCTGATTTACAGTATATTTGCTATGCTTTGTATACTGCTTTAATATTTCATAAATTTTAACTTAAGAAACATTTCCATATCTGGGTAAATAAGTTTGTAAGTAGTCGTCTTGACTCGGAGAGGTAATATTTTGGTTTTCCCAACTTGTTATATTTTGTTTTCCTGACCTTTACTCATTGTATCCCCTGTGCTGCAGTAAGTTGTTACAAGGGGTGAAAGGGGGGTGTTCTTTTAATTTATACCACTTGTTTATATTGGAATAATGAAACGAATTAGGCCGGGATAATTAAGAAACGTAAAGTGGCCTAAGCTGACTAAAGTACAGAATTGTGGGCGGAGTTAAGTTCACTCCCGACACCTGTAGAGCCTTTTTCGTAAGGGGATGAAAATAATTAACTAGTTTTAATGAAGATTAGTATCGTGATTGATATGATATTTGAAGACTAGCTTATTGTATTTTTTAAAGCAATAAAAAAGTCGAATATTTTTCATATTTGGTTTCGGTTGTTTTGAGGTTACCAAAGGGTAGAAGTGAAAGTTTACCTCATTAATTAGTTTAATTACAATTATATTTGTAATCTATATTGTGTTAAATTTAAGCGTTTAAATTGTAATAATGGCCTTTTTTAGGGTGCCTAAGGGTACGGAAATTTTAAATTGGCGTTAAATAACTATAAAAGATGTTGAATAAGCCTATTTCCTTGATAATTACTCGTTCTAAATCGATTGTTTTGATTAATTTGCTCGACTTTCGGGAATAAACTCGAAATTGATCGACAGACTAAAGTACAGAATTTTTCGAATCACCCGCCAGAAATATCCGGTTTCATTATTGGTTGACGAAATATATCCAACTCAGCGGGTGCCTAAGGGTGGTTTGGGATAGATTTAATTAGGATTACTTGAGAGAATAAAGTGGTAAATTACAGGGGGTGAAAGAAGGTGTTTTGTTTAATTATTACTACTTCTTTATATTCAAATAATGAAACGAATTAGGCCGGGATAATTAAGAAACGTAAAGTGGCCTAAGCTGACTAAAGTACAGAATTGTGGGCGGAGTTAAGTTGAAGATATATTTCTCCCATGCACTACCGGCATCTTTCGAGCCTTTATGGTATCAATTAAAGATGAATATATATCATATTTGGATTTCGTTGTTTTGAGGTTTCCAAAGGGTTTAAATGAAGGTTTACCACATTAATTAGTTTAATTACAATTATATTTGTAATTATTATTGTGTTAGAAGACTTTCATAATTAAAATTTAAGCGTTTAAATTGTAAAAATGGTCTTTTTTAGGGTGCCTAAGGGGGCGAAAATTTTAAATTTGGATGGAATAATTATAAAAGATGTTGAATAAGCCTTTTTCCATGATAATTAGTCGTTCTAAATCGATTGTTTTGATTAATTTGCTCGATTTCCGCGAAAAAACTCGAAATTGATCGACTGACTAAAGTACAGAATTTTTCGAACCACCCGCCAGATATATCCGGTTTGATTATTGGTTGACAAAGTATATCATACTCAGCGGGTGCCTAAGAGTAGTTTAGGGTCGTATTAATAAGAATTAGTTGAGAAAATTAAGTGGAAATTTGAAGGGGATGAAAAGGGGTGTTTTTTTAATTTATACCACTCGTTTATATTGAAGTAATTAAATGAATTAGCCCGAATTAATTAAGAAACATAAAGGGGCCTAAGCTGACTAAAGTACAGAATTGTGGGCGGAGTTAAGTTGAAGATATCTTTCTCCCATGCACTACCGGCATCTTTCGAGCCTTTATCGTATCAATTAAAGATGAATATTTGGATTTCGTTGTTTTGAGGTTTCCAAAGGGTAGAAATGAAGGTTTACCACATTAATTAGTTTAATTATAATTATATATGTAAGCTATATTGTGTAAGAAGACCTTGATAATTAAAATTTAAGCGTTTAAAGTGTAAAGATGGCCTTTTTTAGGGTGCCTAAGGGTGCGAAAATTTTAAATTGGCATGGAATAATCATAAAAGATGTTGAATAAGCCTTTTTCCATGATAATTAGTCGTTCTAAATCGATTGTTTTATTTAATTTGCTCGACTTTCGGAAATAAACTCGAAATTGATCGACAGACTAAAGTACAGAATTTTTCGAATCACCCGCCAGAAATATCCGGTTTCATTATTGGTTGACAAAGTATATCATACTCAGCGGGTGCCTAAGGGTGATTTGGGGTGGTTTTAATAAGGATTACTTAAGGAAATAAAGTGTAAAGTTACAGTGGGTGAAAGGGGGTGTTTTTTAATTCATAACATTGGTTTTAATTGAAATAATTAAATGAATTAGGCCGGGATAATTAAGAAACATAAAGGGGCCTAAGCTGACTAAAGTACAGAATTGTGGGCGGAGTTAAGTGGTCCTAACGCCGTCAAAGTAAATCGTTATTTTTTAAAGAATTAGATGTTTTGAATGATCGAAAAGCTTAAATTCGTAAAATGTTAATCATTTTTAATTATAATTAAATGTATTTTACTCCCCATTGGTCCCCTTGGTGAAAAATAACGTTTAGGATGAAGTTTCCTCTACCGCCGTTTCGCCCGATTGGGATTTTAGTGATTTCCGACCTTAGGCAACCTTAGGCACATTCGATTTTTTCTGTACTTTAGTCTTGCCCTACCAAAACTTGACAAGACCACGACAAGACTACAAAAGAAGTGACGTCACAATTTGCAGCTCCGGATTTTTGAACTGCGCACGCGCTCCACAGACCCGTGGCGAAAAAGCGCGCGCTAATTTGAAATTATTACGAACACGTGCGACAGTTGATTAAGAAATAGGACAAATTTATTAGTAAATAAATTTATTGTCTAAATTTGGGTAACATATCAATAAAAAAAAATATGTCAAGTACATACGATATGGAAATTAATTCAATTTAATTTAAGCATTAATTAATTATTTATTTATTAGAATTCAAAAGAAAATTAGGATGAAAAAGTTATTTTAAGGTTTTTGTTTTTTTGGAATGATAATATTTAGACAATTTTTTAACATTATTTTAAACAAATATAGAATCATAATTTCTTTTCTCGTTAATTATAATTAATTAATAATAAACGGAACCCCCCCCCCTCTTCCCCCCCCCCAAAATATAGAAAGTTTTAGAATAGAAACTCATTGCCACTTGAATTTTAAGTTTCAAATAGAACTGTTTCTGTTTCTGTTTGTTAAGTCTAATTTACAAAATTTAAATTTCCTTCCCACTTATTGATTCATCACAAAGAAACTTTAACTTAATTACTGTTTTTTTTTTTTAACAAAATTAACTCACCAACCAACAATTCAAACAATGGCTTTTGCTTCGGGCAAAAACATTTCCCAATATTTAATCAGCTGATTAATGAAGAGAAAATAAATAATTAAATATTAAACTGATACTAATTAATAATAAAGAAGATGAGGGCAATATTACCTCTTGTTGGGTGGCCAAGAGGGCTTCCAAATATTTGACAATGGTGACTTTAAAATCATGAACTCTAGTGTGTTCAAAACGTTCAACCTCCTTATGAATCATTTTAGAAATGTTTTCAAACTCTTCCTGCCCTCTTTCCACTTTGGCTTCCCACTAATTGATATTAAACGGTTAAAACACTCTTTTAGTATAAAGATATTAAAATTAATTAACAAGAATTAGTTACCTCAATAACTTCATCTCTAGCCTGAGGAACTTTATCATTTTTACCAGCAAGCTCCAATTTTGCTTTCTGTTCCCGTTTCTTGGTCAAAACTTGTTGAGCATGTTGCCACGTCTGATAAACCTTAACCCGTTGATGAAAAACGTCCTTGGGGGTAAAAAAAAAATATGAAAAAGGTTTTGTTACAAAAATTTAACCAAATAATAGGTCAGTTGAAAATTAATGAAAATAGACCTACTTTAACCGCACTAATGAGGCAAACATAGTCCCTAATTAATTCTGAGAGGGTGTAGAAATCCTCAGTGGCTTGTTTGCTATAAAGTTGCTCAATCTTTTCCTCAACTTCAGCCAATTGGGAGAGAGCTCTGGACAATGAAGTATGTTCTTCGCAATTCCCCAACATGGCTGTACTCTTAGCAAAACTAGCTGTAGAGATTGCCAGATCTGATAACAAATATTTTAATTAATTAATTAATCACTTAATTAACTTTAACTTCAAATGACTCCCCAAAAAAATTAAATTAAATTAAATTAAAGGACCTCTTCTATGATGAACCAAAGCTTCAATACTGGCATGAAGTTTCCTCATTTGTTGGTCGAGATTTTCAATTTGATGTTGCTTCTCTTCAAACCACTAATTATTAAATTAAATTATCCTTAATTAATGCTTAAGTTTTTATTAACTTTGCGGGTTTTTTTTCGGTTTCAGAGTTAAATTAAATTAAATCCTAGCAAGATGTCAAATACCTGAATAGAATACGTGGGATTTCCCATTAAACCCTAAAAATCCGCCATTATTTTGTAAACCATTTAAAGCAGCGTGAAATAATATAGATTTGACCACTTAAAATTAAGTTTAACTTTGGCTAACAAGAACAAACAGCTTCTATGGCGAACATTAAAACCCCATCTCCTTCTTTTTGCAGGGTTCATACAACTTTTGGAAAACAAATTTCCCTGAGATTTCCAGGTTTTTCCCCATATACTTCCCTGAGTTTTCCAGGTTTTTCCCGTATATGGAGTATCCTATGGAGCAAATGTTAACAAAGGAGGGAGGGAGGGGGGGGCAAATAGGACTATTACATACTCAAAGGACATCCCCGTATCTCTAATGTAACCAGAGTTATGAGCCTCCAAAGTATAGTGTAATGTTAATCCTATGGAGGGGGGTATGTTTATGAACATTTTGCTTAATTACTCGGCCCCTGTTTGTCGTAGCTCTACGTTTTTAGTATGGTTGGATGGGGAAAAAATTGGACTATTACATACTCAAAGGACATCCCCGTATCTCTAGTAGAACCAGAGTTATGAGCCTTCAAAGTTTAGTGTAATGTTAATCCTATGGAGGGAATGTTCAAGAACATTTTGCTTAATTACTCGGCCCTGTTTGACGCAAATTTCCCTGATTTCCATGAATTTTACTAAAAATTCTAAATTTCCCTGAGGTTTTTGTCAACTATTTATTTCCCTGATTTTTCCAGGTTTTCCCGGTTTGTATGAACCCTGTTTTTGTTGGGAGCAATACTTACAGGATCAGACTCATCCATTTTGAAGGTGATCTTACTAACAGTATCACCAACTCTGTTAAAAAGCCTCATAATTCCGGCTCCGCTTAAAGCTGATGTATTTGTGGCTTTAGGCAGCTCAGTTTCCAGTTCCAAAAATTCCCTGAAATCCGGATCAATTCTCAAAACTGGATGAGAAGCTGTCCTGTTTAAATAGCGCTCCAAAGATGACCTCCTCTTTTCAATAAAATCAGTTGAAGAAAGAGTTTCTTCGGTAGAAATCTTGACTTTGGTCATCCCTAAGGTTTCCCAAAGGAAAATTGAAATTCCCTGATGATTTCTTCCAGGATTTTAAAGAAATAAATATTATTTCAAATCTTACCAATGACGCTTTTCTCCGGAGCTGGCGGTACAATTCTTCCCAAATGAATGTGTTTCTCTCCCAGTTTTCCATGAAGTCCTAAAAAATCACTAAATCTCCTATTGACATTGATGGTTTTTTTCTTGAAATAAGGCAGATTGGTACGAGTGGTAACTTTATAAACTATATAGGCTCCCATTCCATCTCCCATTTTCATTGGTTCTGAAACAGTTATTTCTAAAAACTGATCATTTTCTTCCGTTATCTGACAAAAAGAGACCCAAAATTATACCAAAAGAAAAAGAGGGGTTTGGGGGGGGGGTGTATATTTGAACGTACTTCATCAGGGTTTTTGACAATCTTTCGTTCAACGCTAGGGTTCAATACTGCAGCAGCAACGGGTGCACTAGGAGCTAATTCCGCTGGTTTTGAAGGTTCACTCAATGGCTTTTTGGTTTCATTAAAATTTAGGTCTTGACTATCTTCCTCTGGTGTGTGGAATTCTAACTTTGATTGAGGACTCGCGGGGAACAGGTCATCATCTAGACTAACTTCCACACCTCCCCCTAATTTAATCACAGAATAAGATGATCATTTGTTTATTTAATTTTTTAACATTTAGATTATCAACTGCATTTACCGGACATTAAATCATTAGTTGATGATTTCTCAACTACAACAGAGGTTGGTCTTTGAATCGTGGATTTTTCCATGCTCTAATAGTAAGAGGTAAATCACGAAATTTAATTGTAATTAAGTTGTAATAAATTCCCTCAATTTTCCTATTAAATGGCTAATGCAAATTTCCTCCCTCTTCCTAAGCCTTGGCTTGACAGTGAATATTACGTTTACAATAGCTAAATCGCGTTCATGTCGTTTATGTTTACATTATAAACTTAATAAATAATTAATTGGACATTTATTTAGCTTAATTAACTTACGGTGATTGTGGAAACAAACAAATCTTCGTTCTCTTCGTCTTTGAAATCGCTTGAAAGTGGCTCGGAATCGTTCAAAGGGGGCGGTTCTCTACTATCGGCCATTATAACTATTAATTATTATTACAATTAACTCGAAATGAAAATTAGGACTTTTATCTAACTATAAGAGTATAATTTATGCTAATTTACTAATGCAGTAAATGCACTAAATAAAATAATCCGATTAAAACGAAGAAATTACAGGATATTCGGAAGCCAAAGACTCCCCCCACCGTACTGTGAAATCGGCATCAAGACTCACGAGTTCAGAGTGCATAACGAGCTAGCGGTTCCTGGTGGCAAAATTCGGAAATAAAGCGGGAAACCATGGCAACGAGGCACTTGGCGCCAGGCTTGGAAATAAGGTATATTTCTGAACTAGTCCTCCGGACCAGTGACCCCTGATGACTTAAATATGAAACTGGTCCCGTGACCAGTGACCCTTCCCCTATTTATTTTTCTACTGGTCCCAGGACTTGTGGTCGTTCTCTCTTCTAAAAAAAATCTCTCTCGGCTTAGGGTTGTATACACAACTGGACTCATGGAGTCGAAATTTATGTTAAAATGAAAATAATTAAAGAGGTCCCCATATCAATTTTTAATAAAAGTAGGAATTAATAAACTAGTCATTGGGACCAGTGACCCTCACGTTTTGAATAAAAAAAGTGGTCCAAGCAATTAATAAACTGGTTTTAGACCTGTAAACCTGTCTTATTTCCTAGCCTGCAAGTTGGCGCCAAATAGATAAATTCTAAAAACACACGTAGGAAATATTTATTTCAACGTAAATTAGATGTTTTAAAACATTCTTTATTTACACCAGTACTGTTGTACAACCCATGGATAAAGAAAATATATCACAATAAATACTCTCTTTTGGTACCGCGCCAGAAGTACGCGAACATTTAATTCAATTTACATAATTAATAATACACCATGTCCTTCAATCATTTTGTAAAGCACGATTAACGACTTCGAAGGAAATAATTATCAATTATTTAGCTACCTAAACTCCCTTTAAAGTCTTAAACCTAAAAAAAATGTCCACAACTTTGTATTATATTTGTTTCATAACCAATTATAGTGCTCACCGGGAACACTGTAACATTTGTTTGTTTTTGACGTCATTTTTAAACAATCCTAACTAAATAATAATAGCAAAAATAACTTTGGAAATTTAGCTAGGAATATTTGTTTTTAAACGTATTAATTAACGAGAGCTTAACCGCGTTGGTTGAATTTAAACCTTGACTAGTATTTGATTCAACTGTCAAAAATAATGGATGTTTCATAAAGAAAATTGAACTTTATGGACCTTCCCCCAAAGGAGTCGGCCATTTTTTCTAAAAATCCTTTGTCTTTTATCTCCCGTTAAATTTGCCCCCAAATAATTATTTAATACTATTCGAAACGGTTAATTAATTAATTAATCGAGCATTCATTTTAGGTTAACTAATAATTTTAACCGTGCAATTAACAGATAATATATATAATTAAAAATAAATATAGGAACGTAAAAAAAAACGTTCTTTTTACAATTGGCAATGTGGCATATATCTTTTTACCTATTGACTAGCTTCTATTAAACTACCGGTACAAATGCAACCCAATTTAATTGATCGAAACCTAATTTAATTAATTAATTAAAAAGATAAAGAGTTGCCTCCTAATTAAATAATTAAAGACTAACCTATTTAAACCTACAACCAGTGAATTAGACCAAATTAGTCTTAGCAACTTATTATGGCCGCCATTTTTGTCTATAAAATCACTGAAGACGGAACGGAAGAATTGTTAAGCCTAAATCAATCAAGATAATTTTCGCGAAACCTAAATATTGCAGTGCCGTTGAGCGTGTAGAAAAAAAGGTGTAAATAAACATAATCTACTTTTTTAAATAAAAAATAGCTCTAGATGAAATAAAACTAACTACCTTAATTAAATGTGACTAATAAATGTGATAGAAACTGCTTGGGGGAGAGAGAGAGAGGTTTGAATTGAACTAGACCCGAGTTTAAAGCGGTCATCTACGTTGAAGTTTCAACGCGACCACTTCCATGGAAGGTAATTGCAAATAAGAGTCTTTGGAAAATACAGAACCCGAATAAATCAAAGAGAGCGATGTCTCCTCAACGTTTGATCCAAAATAACCCGGAAATAGAGAAGATACTGATACCTAAAATAGAAATATACGCCATTTTGTTCCCCTTTAGAGAGAGCTTTCAATTGGCCTGAGTAGTACGTCACACCCTCCTAAGCCTTAAATTGTTCCCCCTCCCACCCGTCAACGTTTTAATTTCAGAGTAAATAAAAATGTTTCACGTACCTTTCCCGCGTTCAAATTGCAGTTCATGGTGATGGATTTGAATTGGCAATCGAATCCCATTCGATGCAAGAAGAGGGCCGTGAAATTATCGGGTTTAGAGATCTTTGGGTCGCTGGCCGGCGCTTGGAACGTCCTCAAATTCAGCAAATGCACGTCGCACGGTGGCTCCTGTCCTAAGGGGCTATAGAATGTCTCCCAATGAGCGTTCTTCAATTCGTTGGTCGGTAGACTGGAGGCCTTCAGCTTTGTCATGGTAAAGATGGGATGCAAGAGAGTCAGCGACACTTGATGAGCAATCAGGGATGGAATGCCTCGCCCCGTAGTAGTTCCGGACGATTTTGATTCGATACGTTTCTCCAAAAGTAATCGGAATACACTCGGGGTTCTTTTGTTATCGGTCACGCCTTGTTGTAATCCCCGATTATCGTCTTGGTTCAAGCGACGATCTAGAAATACTTCCAGCCAACCTAAATGCCCGTTGCGAGCGTGGAAATTAACCCGTGTCGAGATAGAATTAAGTTTTATTCTAACCGATACCGATTTTAACCTATTATTTAAATTCGGCGAGATAACCGATTATTTCACAAAATAAAACCGATATGGACCGATTTTTTACTCATTATCAACCGATTAATGCGTAAATTAACCTCAAACCGATTAATGCGTAAATTAACCTCAAACCGATTAATGCGTAAATTAACCTCAAACCGATTAATGCGTAAATTAACCTCAAACCGATTAATGCGTAAATTAACCTCAAACCGATTAATGCGTAAATTAACCTCAAACCGATTAATGCGAAAATTAACCTCAAACCGATTAATGCGAAAATTAACCTCAAACCGATTAATGCGAAAATTAACCTCAAACCGATTAATGCGAAAATTAACCTCAAACCGATTAATGCGAAAATTAACCTCAAACCGATTAATGCGAAAATTAACGTCAAACCGATTAATGCGAAAATTAACCTCAAACCGATTAATGCGTAAATTAACCTCAAACCGATTAATGCGTAAATTAACCTCAAACCGATTAATGCGTAAATTAACCTCAAACCGATTAATGCGTAAATTAACCTGAAACCGATTAATGCGTAAATTAACCTGAAACCGATTTATCTGTAAATTAACCTGAAACCGATTTATCTGTAAATTAACCTGAAACCGATTAATGCGTAAATTAACCTGAAACCGATTTATCTGTAAATTAACCTGAAACCGATTTATCTGTAAATTAACCTGAAACCGATTTATCTGTAAATTAACCTGAAACCGATTAACCTGTAAATTAACCCAAAACCGATAAATGTGTAAATTAAGTTGGACGCACCTTGTTTCAAACTGGTGACTCCCAAGGGTTGACCGGAAATCAGGGATAATCTAGTGACATTATCTTGAATGAAGACCATGGTGGGCATTGGATAAATATTGGCTTGAAGAGGCAGCTTGTCCAAGGTTTTCCTCTTGATAATTTGAAATCCATTAAGATCAGTATAGAATTCTTGATTGGGATTGGACACGTTGGTGTAGAGTCTCATGACGAATTCCTTATTGAATTCGCGGGTGATATCGACGACGTTATAAATCTCCAGCCCGACTCCGTCCAAACCGGGCGAATTCTTCAACCTGACGTGATGTTCGACGTTGGGCAAGAAAACCACCGTTTCCGAATAGAGAGGTCCCTCCACCGTCCTAATTCGGGGCATTTTGTACTTGACGTCCTGAGCCGCTCCATCGGGCAAAAAGAGGTAGGCCCCGCTACGATCTCGACCTTTGGGTCTCGTTCCGTAAACCATGAATTGGATTCGGGCCGCCGTTACCATACCATCTTCCGTAGTGATAATGCGCTGAAATAAAAGAGTTTAACTTCTAAACGGTTTCCCTTTGGGCAAAATGCCCATAGACGTTACAGTTTTGATTCCATAGATTGCCCATATATCCCACTATACTTTGCTCCTCCCTTTCTGTAACACCCTTTATATTTTCCAATAATAAATATTCGCCACTTTGACATGTGCAATTTTCAGAAAAAAAAAGACCCAAGTCGGTGAAGCAAAGAAAATATACGCTCCAGGAATGGAAGGTATGTCTGGGGGTTGGGTTGACCAAGGAACTTGCGGTCTATGCAATTTCAATGTAGCCGGAAATACCTCGGTCAACCGAGCCTGCCTTTGGAGCTACTAGGAGGGGCCAGACAAAAATTTACACTAGAGGAAGCTACACTTTCCATTCCTGGGGCGTGTATCTTCTTTGGGTGAAGTCCCTTCTTTTCGCCCCTATGCTATAAAAACCATAAAGTCGCCTGATAGCCTAGACCCCTTCATGTCCCTGCTTTACAATTACATCCGTAGTCACTTAACACCAATGGCAAAGGCCAAGAGACCCCTCTTTTTCTAACATTCCGATTTCAACTTGTCCCCGATGTTATCGCGAATATTTTTGTGAAAATTTCCAAGAAATGAATAGAAAAAGAAGGCGGGGGGGGGGGGCTGTCTATTTTGTTTCCTTTTAGACCTCCAGTTCAAAGAATGGAAGAACACCAAGACAGAAACCAACAAAAGGCCAAAAACGGGATTGAAACGATAATGGTGCCAAGACGTCGCGCTAACACACGTATCTCTACGTAAATACCACGTCTCACTTGTCCCTACAATGGCGGGGGGGGGGGAATCCTAGATTGTGGAAATGTTTTGAAAAGTAACTATCCTTTTTGGTCAAAGAGGGATTATGAAGGGGTCGGACATTAAATAAACTGTTAGCGTGTAGGATGTTGTATGTTAAAGATGATTAGTCATTTTGTAGTTTAATTCGAATTGAGATCTCCGAACTACTACTTAAGATATAATTTTGAATTATACGCGAGTTTGATAAGCCTGTCCAACCCCTCGGAAATCAATTCGTACCTTGACAAAAATTCCCAAAGGGGTGAGAAAATAAATAGAGGGCCATAAAAAGTAAAAACCCCATCCCTCCATTTTACCACCACCACCACCATCCCCTTATTTGTCAGTGAGAAGACAGGATACAAGTACATACCCTCAGCATTCCATCAGCTCCGGAGAATATGGCCGTGTAATAATAAGATTTGATGGAAAATTCCTGGGAAACTTCTTTTTGTTGAATCAGAAAATCTCTAAAAATTAATTTAATGGCTTAAAAGGAAGTAAAGAAAGAAGGAGGCCGCCAAGGTAAGTCATCTAGAATAATTAGACACGCGTTCTTACAAGGATTGCGGAATACTTTCGTGATTATACAAAGTAACGCTGGCCTTTGACGACGTCATAAAGACCGAAGTTTGTACCGTAAACATGGTCAAACTCAAACCGGACACTTCCGCTAAAAAGGACAACTACAAAAACGAACAAAGAAGCTCTTGTTTTAAATTAAGTTTTTCGATTTAAAGGACAGGGCACGATTTGTCCCTTACCTCGTATCTATCTTTAACCATTCTGAATCCATTGAAACTGGGACTAATTTGACTTAGGACTAAATGTCCCGAACTGTTCCTAACTTCGACATTGGGTGTCGATGTATGTACGGTAACAATCTCCTTCCTGGAATGCGCCAAAGAGTTGAACAAGACTACTTTCCATTCTGTGGTTTCTATTGAAAATTGTAGGACAGTTTTTTGCGGCATGGCGTTATATTGAGGTCTTTTATCGTCCATTTCCAAATAGAATATTTTGTTGGAGGGCAAAGATTGTTTAGTCAAGAGAACTCCGCTCAATTGAGCGATGATTTTTTGTAGATTATTCAAAGCGGCGTAAAGTCTGGGGAGAGAGGGACACGCGAGAATCTACTTTAGACTCTGTTTAGGGACATTTTTTCAAGTATTTTCTAACATACTTAGTGGCGTAATCAATCATGACGATGTCTTTGGCGGTTCCCGTAATCCCATCGTGATGTTGAAAGAGACCCAAACTTCTCCTGGCTTCGACTAGAACTCTCATCATTTCGTTTGTAACGGACGTATCTTCCGATACTTTGGGATTAGAGTCCGAACGAAGGAACGAGTACAGAATCTCGGCTCCTCTTAAATTAGCTTCCAAAACTCGGTCCATATTTTTGAAAAATGGACGCGACGCGTAGTAACCGCTCCAATAATGATCTTCCCGATCAGCGTAAGTGAAAAAATCACCGCTGAGTGATGGGAAATCAGCTGGAAGGTTTCGGTTATCAACCGGAACTTCTTCCCTAAAAAGTAGTCGAGATTCGTTTCGTGTTTCCTTCTCTAAACTCTTTTAGGGAAGACCAGAGCCGTCGAGTGAGTTCGCGGGCCCCCATTAAGACAGCCCCTAAAGCCTAAGGTGACCCGGGTCCCTAGAATGTAGGGGCCCCGGGAAAACTCTTTCCCGACGGCCCTGGGGAAGACTTACCTAAGGGCGACGAAATAATCATCTAGAGTTCCTAACTGAGCTTCGACATTCCAATCAGCTCTATTATTCATGTAGTCAAAGAGTTTAATGTAATTTTTGAACTGATTATCCCATTCGTTGGGTTTGTCAAAACGAAAATCGTCTCCCAAAGGAACGAGAAGGACGTTGCTTCTAAATAGCTGCGCTTTTTTCCTATATTGGTCGAGTAAGAGCCACGCGCGATCGGCCACGTTTTTATCCGTAATGGCGACTGGTGGTACTCTCCAAGGACAGTTAACTTTATTACCAGGTAAACGTTTAAAATCAAATTGGCAACAGATTTTGGGATCTGGCCCGCAAGTGTGAGGTATATCGTAACTAAAAAATGGCATCAAATGACAAAGTATGTCCGAAGTACGGTTGTGGTCTGCAAACGCGGAAAAGAACAACACCCAACTTATTTTAGTAATTGCACTTGCATCCAGCGTTTGGGGAATTTTGGGGACATTATTTTTAAAACTTTAGCAAATTCTTTCGGACTTTTTACATTTTAAAATAACTTTCTAACGCGAGAAGCTTCAACTAAAGACGTTTAACATAAAATAATTGTTTCTTATTGGAAGTAGGGATGAATTGAAATGATTTACCCCAACTTTGTCTCCATAGAAATTCCAATCCTTTATGTTTGGCGAGATATTTTTTAATATTGTAATGAACCCTTTGTATAACCATAGAATCTAAACCCATTCTGCGTAAAATATAGGCCATGGTGGGTGACAATCCAAAGGGATCAATCGCCCAACCATTTCTGGGTCGATAATCTGAAACCATATCCTTAAAAATGAATTACCACTTTCAAAAAGCAAATTTATTTTCGCTCATGTGTTTATTCTGACCCATATTTCTATCGAGCCATTGGTGTCCTTCCACCATTTGCTCAATCATGGCGAAGAAATGCGTGCTAGCTTCGTCATTCATGACCCAACCGCCCGTCACAATCTCTAATTGGCCATCCGCCAAGTATCTTCGTACTTGGTCTTTGGATTCTTCATCCAAAGTTTCCCACCAAGGAGCCAGGAAGGAAACTTCGGCCCAAATGAACCTCCAACGACTGTCCTCTTTCAACTTACGCAACATATTGTTTAGGATATGTTTCGTTTCGTCATTAAAGTATTTATCAAAGGTTTTTAACCAGCCTGTCGCCGACAAAAAGAACGCGTCTTTAATCTTAGGGACCCTGAGCGGAGCTTGGTTATAAAGAAGAGTAAGGGACTAACCGGGATCATTATGGGAATGCGGAACGACAAAAACTCTTAGTTTTCTTTCATTCGTCCACTGTTTAGACTGGTATTCGATATTCCAGCCTTGTTTCCAAACACCCCCGTCAACATTTTCAAATTTCTCTTTTTCATAAATGTCTAACATCTAAATTTAATTTACCATTAATTTCTTTAAACTTTTTGCTATTGATTTTTATAAGTTTTAAAGGTTAACTTTAAAAGATAAAGAAGACAGACTATCGATAGTTAAGGGTGGTATATTAAGAATATTATCTTACGGAGTGATTGGCGGAGGCGGGTTCTCGGTCAGACAGACACTGCGGGGTGGAAATCAAGACGTAACTTCTATTTTTGGGTGTTAGGTCTGATTTAGAAGGTAAATAGATATCGCTTTGCAAGGCAGTCAGCTTCTGGACAGTTTCTCTGACTTGGCCCAACATTAATCGGTTTTTTAAAAGTTCCGATTCCAATTTTTCCAGTCGCTGCTCGAGAACTCCCAATTCACCCTAATCACAAACAATAACCACGCTTTTTTTTCTTCCCCCAAGACACTTACAATTGTTAAAATATCGCGAAAACTTTAGTATTCATTCAAAAACGCATGCTCAACTTTTAAATAGCGTGATTAACATTCCATACGCGTGCTCTTATTTATTTCACAATCGGCGAACACAATCATTCATTTGTAAATTATCAAAAGGGCTTACCTTTCCGACCATGATTTTAAAAGACTTGGGGTCAGAGGAGAGGCCTAATTGGGAATCAGGCCCGAGTAAAAAGTACAAAACTCCGCACAAAAAGATGATAATGGCCCCAAAAATGACCAGAACTGGCTTCTTGATTTGAAGCAACGACGGTCCCACTCGAAGCCTCATATTTCTCAAAATCATACCTCGTAGACGGAATCAAGTGAGTAAAGGTTCTTCCTCTATTGATGTTGAAAAATCGTATCCTTAAAAATAAGACGGATCCCTAAACATTCAACCATCGCAGCTGCTTCATTTCTATCGCGGACACGTTATTAATCTTATCGCGAGCGGTTAAAAGATGTTTAATTAATTGTCAAAATTCAATATGTAGTATTGACAGTTACAGTTGACTGCTTATGGATGTACGTGTTTCAACAAATACGCATAGTGTTTACAGACAACATCAATTGGCGACGTAGTTAGGCTTAACAAAAGTTGCGTAAAACCGCTATTTGCAATAAATCTAAGCGTATTTTAGGTTAAAAAACGAGTGTTTACCATGCCGTACATTAATTCGACGTTAATCGCGGTTTCCCTTACATTAATTACATGATATATTTATTTAAATTTAATGGTTCACGGTAAAATTTGCCTACAGTGAAGATACGAAACATGGAGGCGGCACTGTGGAGTATGTGTGTGTGTAGTGAGAAGCAGCACATTCATTTCAGTTCAGTTCCTTTAGAACATCCAGACAATAGTTCAGCGCTAAATTTAAAAGTTGCCTATAGTCTGGAGGATAGCTGAAATAATCGTGCACTTTTTCAAGAAAGCATGAAACTTGGTATAAAGTTAGTTTGAAGTATATTAAGTCAATTAAAGATTGGAGGCATTCCGTATCTCTGTTGTGACAGCCGTGACAAGCCGTCAAAGCGGCCGTGAAATTGTAAACTCACCTAACATCATTTTAGGTAGCACCCCTCGAGATACACAGCCTTCGAGCTATAGAGAAAATGTAGGGGTCGTGTATAAAGCAAAAATCTTTCGGATTCGTAGGAGCTCAGTAAGGAATGAAAGAAATTTTCAATAGAAAATCAAACTACGCGCTACAAAATGAAAAAAATTACTTAATTTTTAACTGCTATTATTGAACATTTTAAAATAACAATTTGGCAACATAATTAAAGGCATAATTTCGTATAAGCACAACTCCAAGTATCACCTGTTACTATTATTAATAAAAATATTTAACCATAAATATTATTAGAGTTGTAAACATTTTTTTAATCATTCATGTGTAAATGTGTATGTGTAAATGTGTATGGTTTAAATGTATTCCAATGATTTTCATAGCAGTAAACACAATAGGAAAAAAGTTACTTCCAATAAAATAAACCCTCCTTACACATGAAAGCCAACCGCTCTCTTAGAATTATTGAACATTTTAAAGTAACAGTTTCGCACCATAATTAGTCATAATTTCGCACCATAATTAGAGTCATAATTTCGCAACATAATTAGAGTAATTAATTTCGCAACATAATTAGAGTCATAATTTCGCAACATAATTAGAGTCATAATTTCGCAACATAATTAGAGTCATAATTTCGCAACATAATTAGAGTCATAATTTCGCAACATAATTAGAGTCATAATTTCGCAACATAATTAGAGTCATTATTTCGCAACATAATTAGAGTGATAATTTCGTAACATAATTAGAGTCATAATTTCGCAACATAATTAGAGTCATAATTTCGCAACATAATTAGAGTCATAATTTCGCAACATAATTAGAGTCATAATTTCGCAACATAATTAGAGTCATAATTTCGCAACATAATTAGAGTCATAATTTCGCAACATAATTAGAGTCATAATTTCGCAACATAATTAGAGTCATAATTTCGCAACATGATTAGAGTCATAATTTCGCAACATGATTAGAGTCATAATTTCGCAACATGATTAGAGTCATAATTTCGCAACATGATTAGAGTCATAATTTTGCAACATAATTAGAGTTTTTAATCATTCATGTGTAAAATCCTCTATGGTTTAAATGTATTCCAAAATTTATAAACAAATTATGTTTAAAGATAGAGAAGTCTATGGCTCTTTAAATAATTAGCGCTTCACAACTCTAGGCACCCTCCACATTTACAAAGCGCAGTGCACGGTAGATTCGCTTTCTGATATTTACAATTACCTCGACAGCCTTTGACGCAACCGCACTTAATTATTTCTCTGCACACATCACCTGCTGGCGGCAAGGCCATCCAACAAACAAGGTTCATACTCAAATAACCCATTTTGGCTTTATATTTTGTTCCATCCGACAGGTACCTGCCCCCAAATATGGCCCGCTTGGTAAGTCAGTTTTTCAGTGGTATTTTTTACATAAGAAGCAAATTTCCTAGTTTATCTTGGTTTCTTCGTTTCCTTTTAAATTTAGAGAATCGTCTTTCACTAACACGAACCTGTTCATAATTAAGCCGAAGTATAATTTAACTTGGATTTAACTACCGTAAGCGATCTTTATGACGGGAACTAAAATATAATTTTATAAAAGAAAAATTCCGGTAACTTAACGTGAACCACGCTCTGCACTAAACAACTATGATATGAAGTCCTAATATTTTTTGTCATGCAAAAGATCACTAAAACCCAGTAAATAACCGAAAAAACCAGAAAAAATTCCATTCTATCACCACAATACCAAAATTTGCCATGAATTTTCAGATCTTTACAACTTAACAAGCATAAATTAGCAGTATTGGGATACCGAATTTCTGAATGCCTGTATCATAAAAATATTTTTCAGTCTTTAAAATGTGAAGAATAATTAAAATATTCTCAAATTATTACTTAAAATGTTGACAGTTGTTTATTCTTAAATGTTGCGAAATTGTTACTTTAAAATGTTCAATAATTCTAAGAGAGCGGTAGCTCTCTTAGATAAGACTTCATATTGGCTTTCATGTATAAGGAGGGTTTCTTTTATTGGACGTAACTTTTTTCCTATTGTGTTTACTGCTATGAAAATGGAATTCATTTAAACCATAGAGGGTTTTACATATGAATGATTAAAAAAAAGTTGTTTACAACTCTAATAATATTTATGGTTAACTATTTTTATTAATAATAGTAACAGGTGTTACTTGGAGTTGTGCTTATACGAAATTATGCCTTTAATTATGTTGCCAAATTGTTATTTTAAAATGTTCAATAATAGCAGTTAAGAATTAAGTAATTTTTTCATTTTGTAGCGCGTGGTTTGATTTTCTATTGAAAATTTCTTTCATTCCTTACTGAGCTCCTACGAATCGGAGAGATTTTTGCTTTATACACGACCCCTACATTTTCTCTATAGCTCGAAGGCTGCGTATCTCGAGGGGTGCTACCTAAAATGATGTTAGGTGAGTTTACAATTTCACGGCCGCTTTGACGGCTTGTCACGGCTGTCACAACAGAGATACGGAATGCCTCCAATCTTTAATTGACTTAATATACTTCAAACTAACTTTATACCAAGTTTCATGCTTTCTTGAAAAAGTGCATGATTTTATTAAAAATCGACAGTTATCCTCCAGACTATAGCTGCGTGTAGCTGTCTGTTTGAGACGCTGCAAATAGAAGTACATAAAATCAGTTATAAATTAAAATGAATGTTGTTAATATCGAAAGTCTTTATTTGTTAGAATGATATTACTTTGGTTTGTACATGAAAGACTGTTTTTGGTTGTTTTTTGTTGTTAGTTTTGTTAAAAACTTAGAAAAAACGAGATAGGAAAGAGAGATAGAGAGAGAAATCAACAAAACAAGACGTCACAAAGTAGCTTTTTGTTTTTAAAGATGGATGAAGCCTTTTCTTTTTGTCTTATTTTTATCAGATAGCCTTGATTGATTGTCCGAAAAAACATCTTGATTATTTTAAACCAAACGATACGAAAAATGTTTCGAGTTTCTTGCGTAATCCAGCCGCCATTTTGTAAGTACATACAGTCACCCCCAATATGGTTGGCGGGGAAAATTTAGGATTTGACTTTAGAATTATTATTTCTGACTTTTTTTTCATCTTTCGTTTAATTTACTTTAAATAAACATTTGAGTTTCATTCTTTTTTACATTAATTACGTTATTTAACTATTAATACGTTTTTTTGAGTGCCACTAGTTATTTATTTACTTGTTTATCAAAATATCTGTTAAACTAATTAATCGTTTGTGTTGTGCGGTCGGTGATGGGATTAAAAATAAAAATTAAATTAAAAATATAATTTTTTACGTAAATATTTATATATATATTTATATTTAATACGACTATTATAGAAACACAACATCAACAATATATCTTTGTTTGTTTGTTTGTATGTTTATACACGATTTTCTTTTGGGTAAGTTGGCTTTTAATTTTAATCCTAAAACGTAATTTATATTATTTTTGAAAAACAGTTTTAATTATTGTATTATTATTATTTAGTTTGTTTATTACTTATTTATTTTTTATTTTTCACAAATTCTTTGTTTTATTTTTAAATATTTTTAACAGTTAAACATTAGTACTTTTTAAAACGTTTTTTTTTATAATCAGGTACGGGTTTAAACTTCATCGACAATTTTATTTTATTTTGATAAAATTAAAGGGTTAGTAACGCGCTTAAAATAATTCGGGCCCAACGTTCTAATTAACTAGAAATAGTTAAAAATCAAAACGCCTTCATCTCTCGCGACATTAAAAACGTATAAGCTACATTCGAGTACCACCCCTTTTGCAGATACGTTAATTAAAATTAATTATAAAATAAGTCGTTACTAACCCTTGAATAAATCAGTATTTTAATAATCACTTTTCGTTTGTTTATTTTAATCCTGTTTTTAACTTTCTCGTAATTTTCAATTTCTTTTAAAATACTTTACAAGCTTTTTACTCATTTTTTTGTTAGTTTTTGTTAATTAATTTTTTTTGATAATTAAAACGCTAAATCCATTCTACCGAAGGCACAGGACAATATGTTGAAATTTGTTTGTTTTTATGTTTGTTTGATAAATATCTAATGTAACGGGGGGGCAAGGGGAGGGGGATCAGTGTCGGAAGGTCAATTTTAATTCTAAACTAATTTAACGTGCAAAATTTTAATTTAATTAATGTTCAAGTGAATATCAATTAGCTTTTTTTTCTTAATTGTGTCATTCTCACAAAGGGGCCGGGATTATTATTATTATTTTTTTTTTTTTAGAATTTTTTGATGAAATCAATTTTCTTTTGGACGTGACGTTTTTTAGTATCGTTTTTCTTATTTATATTTCTTTCAAAGTGCTTAACAATTTTATAAACGTAATTTCTTTTTTCAATTATTTATATAATAATAATAATAGTTAATATTTAATTTCATTTTACCTCAATTAAAAATCTTTTTATACGCGCGTAAACATTTTTCTTGGGTTATTTTTTTTTTAATATTTGGCACGGAAATATTGGCGAGGGGGGAAGGCTTTAATTGGGATTATTTAAATAAAAATTAAATATATACGCGCTATTTTGCCATTTTGCTTAAAGTGGGTACTTTTTCGTTTAGGACTGGAGAAGTTCAAGTATTATTTGTAACAAAAAAAAGAACATTTAGGATTAATTTGTCTAATTAATTTGATTAATAAGCCTATATATAATCTAATGTAATTTATTTAGTAACGAAGATCATTCGGAAAAAGCACGTGCGATTTCACGCGCCTTTTTTGGAGCGCGTGGAATTTCTCGCGCCTTTTTTGGAGCGCGTGGAATTTCTCGCGCCATTTTTAGAGCACGTGGCCTATAACTATGAATTACCGCACGTGGGGTTTCGCGCCTTTTCACGGACGCGCGTGCTACGTTCTTTCCCTCATTTCGCGCCCTTTTTATTTATTTATCACCAACTAATACAAAAAATATTTGGCACAATTAATAAAAATGAACTAAAGCTAAAATAAATTTGATAAAAATTTATCACGACGTACTTTCAATAAATATATAAAAAATAAACTTCACGCGAATTTAAATAAAATATCAAATATATATATATATAAGGAAATTAATTATAAACCGAGTAAATATATCAGTTTTGTTTTGTTTTTGTAAGCGTCGACACACCAAAACTACACAAACTTTTTTTTTAAGCTAGCCAGAATTTGTACTTTAATTTGCTCTGTTTTTTATTTTCAATTTAATGATTTTGTTTTGTTTTGTTTGTTTGAAATATATTTGTTTTATTTTTTGAAACAGTTTTGTTTTTATTTGTAAAATCGCGAGAGAAATACCCGAAAAACCGCTAACGTGAAAAACTTTTCCGGAAAATTCAGTTTAAAAAATTAAATTTAAACCAAATAATTTTTTTGTTTGTCTCTCATCGAATAATATTAATTATATACGACATCACGGGATTAATTTCATATAATAACATTAAAAACGCGGGAAAATACTAAATAAATAATTAAATAAACATTGCTTTATTTACTTGATCCTAAAATAATCGACTTTCCTTCCTTAAAAAGGCTTCCTCTTCGATTTTTAAACTTTTAATATCGAAAATATTTTACAGGAACTTAGGCTTAAGGCGTGAAATAGGCCTAATTATTCAAACATTCCCTTCTCAGCGCGTGATTCCGTTTCGCGCCCTAAGCCTAATTAAGAGTTGGTCCAATACACGTGACGTTTACTTTACTCCCAATAGGCGTACGGGTTATATTATGACGTCAGAGCTCGCGGGAAATATTAAAGGGATAAAGGTCAACGTGGGTAATTCAAAATTACACGCGCTCTTTTAAAGTTTTCGTCGTTTTTGGCTTAATAGGTCGAGGTCAGGCGTTTTTAAAGAATAGAAAGTCGAAAATAAGCCTAATTCGGTAAGGGCAGGAGAGTTAGTTACCCCTTGAGAAACAAAATGGCAAAATAGACGTAAACCGCGCGGGAGGGGAGGGGGAATGCGAGAATATGATTGGCCGACTGATTTTTCGCGCCAAAAAGGGGGAGGGCAGTTAAAAGTTAACGAAATGAAAGGGAAGGTGACCTAAAACGTGAAACACGTGTAATTGTTCACGTATTTGTGGGCGACGAGCTCATATAGGAAGAAGGAGTGGGCACTTTTGAGCTGAGTCTAGAAAGTCGAGGTTCGAGACACAGAGATAATTGATACAGGTTTTCGTCCGTTGATAAACGCGAAGGATCCAATAAGTAATTGGTTACCTAGTTGCGTGACGACACCCCAATAATCATTGTATAATCGGGTAAAAGGTCGAGTAGTATTGTTAGTACGAAAATTAGGATAGAAAAGAGAGAAAGCCAGAGATATGTTATAGTACAAGTGACCAAGGCTTAAGTAGTAATTGTTTTCTTACTTACCTTGGCGTTCATTTCTATTTTATAAGGTGTTTGTTGAAAATGACGAATCTCCCGGATTACGTGAGCAATCTGACATTCAAATTTATATAATTTCCAAATTTATCGGGATCGGGGTGTTTTGATTTTTTGCCTCGAGTCTGTCTGTAGTGTACTTACCATCCTCATTTTGGAAAAATTGAGCAGGCCTTCATCGGTAAAGTTAGGGGTCCCTTCTTCGATAAAGGAGAGGTCGGTCAAATAAAGGCCCAGGTACGGAATGCAAGGCGGGTCGCATCTAATAATAATAATATCCGACAAAACAAACCACACACACAGTGACAAACATTCGTTAAGCCTTGGTTTTTGATTTTTGAAATTGCACGTGCGCTTTAACTAAATATATCACGTGACTATCAGTTAATTTACACACCTGTGCAAGGCATCCCGCATATTCCTGAATCGGCCATCAGCCGAAACTAGCGACTGAAGTTTATCAGCCGTTTGTTTCGTCTGTTAATTTAATATTAATTATATTTAAACAAAAGATGAGGCGGAGGAGTGGGGGGGGGGGTGGTAACGTACAGTTTTGGAGACTTTTTCCCAAGTCCTTTTGAGTCTAAAAACGGAGCTATTCATAAAAGCGGCGCATATTTGCAAGACACCGTTGAAATTGTGTAAACACCGACAGATATCGGCGACGGCCGCCCATTTCTCGATGATGGCCACTCGTTTGGACATCTCAGTCGCGCGCATGATCTCGGACACCACCAAACGACTGACCTACGTCGATTAAATGACAGATTAGGGGTCAAGACACGGGGTTGAAAAAAAAAAGAGAGAAAAGAATAATTGCTTACGTCGTTAAAGCGACGCGTCATCAAAAGGATATGAGGAGCTTTCGTGGCCTTTTCCGGTTTCATCCAGGCTTGACCCAAAAACTCCCTGAAGATAGTTATTTTAAAAGAAGTCCAAGTACTAACCAGCGAAAAATTATTGACTTACTCGCTGCGAATGCAGATGAATATTTTGTGATCTAAGTAGGTCATTCCTTCGGCGATTTCCAGGGCGGATAATGTCTCGATGGTTTCGATACTGGGTTTCATAGGTTGCGCCAATAACGTGTCTAAGTCGACTTTCTTGTCCTGATCCTGTTTACCGATCATCTGAAGTAATTGCGCCGCCGCTTTGTGCTCCGCCGGAAGGAGACTCGTGTTGTGGACCAAGTCCTCCAGGAACTCGTTCGTCAAAGCGAACAATTTCGTATCACTCTCGAAATCCTGATGAGAAAAATTGTAAAAACATGATACGTGCCGCGCCAACTTGTTATTCGCCAATCAAATAAGTTAAGAACAGAGAAACTGAAGTAGTTCTTTCGTACCTGAGAGTGTTTGGAGACCCAATGTCTAAGAACGTTAAGTACCCTCATGGTGGCAGCCGTACTTATCATGGATTCCCTTTTGGCTTTAGCGGCATTAGGTATTTTCAAATCAGCTCCGACTTACCAATTAAAAATACCTCGTTCAAATTAGTTAGTTGATGGTGTTTATAGTTAAATCTTACCGGCGCTAGGAAGACGACTTCCGGCTCTAGATTGCGGTTGAGATTGAGGTTCCAATGGGTTACTGGATCCCGCTGTGGCCGCCGCGAATGCGGCAGCCGCTGATGTGGTACTGGACCTTTAGTATTTAATAAAAATAAGTTACCTGATGTGAATACGAGAATGTATGACTCGGTATACCTTCTGGTGGAAGCTCTAGAGGAAGTGACGACAACTCCGGCCTTGCTGGAGTGTTGTGGCGAGTCCGGATACTGAAAGCTGCTCCTGGGAGTGGACAAGATGGTAGATTCCGTTTGGAAACTGCTCCTCGGGGTTGTTGATTGACTAGTGCATTCCGTGTCGCTGCTGCCTCGTTTTCCTCCCGCTAAGAAAGTCAAAAATTGAGGAAAAAGGGCGCGATTTCAACTTTGACCCCCGTATACTAATTAAAGACCACACGCCAAATGTTTCATTTCCTGTTGCACAACATTAATAAACCAACTCTATCCTATAATTAAACACTCCAACAATATCTAGAAAAGTGTATTCCTCACAAACTTGTCTAAAATATTCTGTATAGCGAAAGATCTCTCGCGCTACCATCAGACATAAGGTGACATAAAATAAGACCAATTCAGTCGAAAATGTACCGAAACTAAGAAAGTTGGTAACTTTGTCAATTTTGGTCCGATTTGGACAAAAATTGGTCTCATTTTGTAGCTATTAAAACCATTAAACTGAATCAGTTATTATCTAAATTATTCGAGACAAGTTTAAATCTACAACGAACGTAAATCCAATGTAACCTTTAGGCTTGATAAAAATATAAATAATAAAGCAAGCAAGACGACGATTAATTGATTTTAAATCTCCGATTAATATTTAATTTTCTATGACGTCACACGTAAAGGAATTTTTGTGGCCTACGTCACGTGCCTGGGTGTAATATATCTCGAAGAGTGATTGGCTGAATTAACGAAACCACAACTAAAAAGAGTGAGAGTGCTCTTAGATGAAAGAAAAAGAATAACAGACTTTTCTTTGTGCCATATTTCAACACCGCAAATTCCGTTCCGTTTCAACGCAAAATATGACGTAAATACACCTACAGTTTCCCATTGGTTAAGAAATACGGCTAAAATTAAGAGTTTTTAATATTATAATTAATTTAGGTTGCGTAAAAGGGAAGACAGCCACCAGGCTGAAACCATCCCAGGTTAATCCTACGGGCGCCTGTAGAAATGTTTATTCTGCCCCACACTGATGTAAAGAAGGAAGCTAGCCACCAGGCGTTCAATTCTAATTTTCTTCGAATTTAATTAATTCGATTAATTAAACAACTAAAGTAGACACTTTTAAGTTTCTATTTCCAAAAACTCTAAAATTTTAGCCGAGGCTTAACCAAAAAAATTGAGATGCAAATCCTTGGATAGATAAGACAGCGGAAGAAGAAGAAAAGAACATCACGGTCATAGATAATATAAATATAGATAGATATTCAAGCTTTGTATGAGACGGACGTCGAGTTAGAGCCAAAGGCGTGTGAGTGTGTGACGTTTGACAGGAAAGGTAAGGTTAAGGGGTGTGTACACTAACCTCCCCTGACTCTGAGGTAGCACATGACGTTGGGTGCCGACTGGCTGGGGTGCATAGGGGCGGGAAGCATGGCGGCGGCAACGGCAGCGGCGGCGGAAGCCTTTTTATCGGGCACCGCTCGAAGGGCCGTCGGGGGCGTTCCCATGGGATAAGCGGGCGGGGAATTGGGGAGGGGAGGAGTTTGGGGCGGGGTTTCCGAACTCCAAGAACGCTCCGCTACAACAGCCCGCTCCGTAGGAAGACATTGCGGAGCGTTTTTCCTAAATAAACAACAATACGTCAGTTCAACTGGTTCCCAAAAACTTTAAGGCTACGTTTGGACCAAGAACTACGCTCGTACTCGCCTGCTAGGACTGTGTTTAGGTGAATCAGAGCTTCCCATACTGCCAACGAGAGTGACGGTACTCGCGGTGGTACTGAGATTGGTGGGAGTGCTAGGTCCGCTAGCTTCGGCCATCAAAGTGTCCGAGGAGTGCGAGGCGCGCACTTTGTCGTGGTGCGGCACTTCCAAACGGGAACTGCCATTGTAGTCATCGGCGGCGGAGGACGAACAGGAGGAAGCCGAAGAATCTTGACGCGTGGTCATGGCGCCACCGCCGTAGGTGACACCCGTGCTAGGAAGGAGGACCTCTTCCGGGATGGTGCCCGTCAATTGAGCCCCCATCGAAGAGGAGCAAGGGGGAGGTTCCGGGGTGGGCGGTGGAGGAACGGGAATGGCTAAATATTCAACTTCATACGTCATACGCTTTACACCATTTCACTACCTTCCACCATTAACAGTAACATTGGCTCCCCAAGGCCAAGGTCGAACGTAGTCTCGACGTTCGCGTTTGAATGGAAAGCCAATGCGACAATTTGTCGTGGGTAGGAAAAATGTAAGTACTTAAGCCAATGATTGCGTACCTAAAGGTTCGGGACTGGGACACGAGGGTGCTCGGGAACGCTTGCTACTCGAATCCTTTTGCTCGTCTTCGACTGCAAACACCCCATCATGGCCCCGCCCAAGTTTTAATTTTAACCATAGCGATTTAAGAGAGAATTATAAAACGTGGCCACGTAATAATAATCAGGGATCAATTTGCGCAAATAATAATGATTCCGAAATTGAATTAAAAAACTAAATGAATTAAAATTTATGAAGAATTAATTATAAAGAGTAAAATTCGGGTGACATGCCACCGGTTTATCAAGCCTTCATTTCTTAAAATGAAATTAAAACGTCGTTTTCTCATTGGTCGAATGGCGTCACGCGGAAGATATTTACATTGGGCAAGGCTTAAAATATCAAAACGTGAAGAATATCAATCAACTTTGGCGATATTTGAAGCCTTAGAGCGGTTTCCGAACTTTAATTTAATCGCGTTTAAAAAGAAATAAAAGAAAGGGGTAACGCAGGGCTCACATTTTCGGTAACTAAGTCTCCAATGTTGATTCCTACTATTTTGCAGGAGCTGGCTTTGCTGGAAATGTTGCAGCGTCCAGGATTCCGTCGATCCACTCTGAACGCTGACCACCGAATCGCGATGACCGTCGCTGATGTCCGACATCATGCTGGAGGCGCTGATACGTCTCCCGTAATCGTAATCGGCCACCAACAAACCCAGTTCGCCCACACGACTCGGCTCGCCGGTGATTTCGTCCAAAGAACTGGTAATTAATGAATCATGGTCGTACTCGTATTTAGTCCGCGAGTCAACCGAGTCGAGTGGAGTAAGTACACGAGTACTTACCCCGTTGAATCGTGCAACGCGGAACCCATGGCGTTGACTTGCAATTCGGGATTGTAATGAACCTTTTTGAGGGCCTCTAGGACCGTCACTCCATCCGTGAAGACGCGGTACGTCAAGAGAAACGTGTTTAGAAAGTCGATACTTAAGAAGCGCAAATCCGTCAAACGTTCGAAGAGACGCTCGGGGCTAGCGTAGCGAATCTAACAACCAATCGTAATTAAGCAACAACAACGAGCTTTAGGCTTAAAAACCGGGTCCTCCCTTAAGATTACCTGCGGAAGTTTGCAGGAATTGAGTGTTCGGCTAAATCGAATGTCGACGTCGTCTTTGAATAAACGGGGGTCGTTCCTGATGGACTGCGGCATCGTGACGGACGAAGAGTCACTCATGGTCCCGTGAAATAAGTCGTTAAAATGGACATTGTCTATGCACTAAAAATAGTTTATAAACAACACGCGACTAATTAACAATAATTAATCAACAACCTAACGTACGCCTAAAATTAAATAAATAAATAAATAAATACCGTCATCCCATATAAGCCTATAATACTGGTTCAGTACAAAATACAAAAACACGTGACCGGTGTCATAGTGAGATGGATGACGTAATCACGTATCGCGCCCCTTAATTATATCGTTATTTAAAATTAAATTTGAGATGGAATTAATTATCTTAGGAACCGAAATAGGAATTGGCGCGAGATGGATGGATGGATTAAGAAAAGAAGAAGAAGCTCAAGATGAATTCTATACAAGGGACGGAACGGATCCAAATGACGCGAGGAGGGGGGGGAGAGAACGATCAATATTATGGGGCTTCGCGGGGGTATAGACCCCCCCTTCTGCCTTCACCAGTACTACGGCGACCTTTCAAAGCCGCCGCGACAAAAACGACACCCCCCCACCATCTCCTTCCCATAACCACCTCCTTAAGTTAAAATACAAAATATTAATAATACATGATAACTCCAATAAATATTTAAGAAATATAAATCAATGTCAACAAAACATTATTTAAGATATTATTTTGAATATGAATAAAGATTTAACATTTAGAATGGTAATTTATGGCGTGAAATCTCTAATTAATTTTAATTGACACTATACGGTACTATAATTAACTAATTTTCCCAAAGAAATTATATACCTATATAAACCATTTCAATTCTAAACGACTTTCATTTTACGAAAATTTTATATTCTACATGTATAGTATATAAAAATAGATCAAATTGGCCTATTTCTTAATGGATTCACTATGGAACATCCAATTTCTTATTTTTAATACCCTAATAGGAGTGCCAACCGACTGGGTTAGTCTCTCATCCGTTTAGAAATCACAAAATAATATACGACAAACAAATATATTAGGCCATAAAATGTAAACCATTTTAAATTGCATATAGGACGACATGAAGATTTGTACAGAGGGAATTCTTACAGACGGATGGTGGTGGTGGTGGTGGGGGGGGGGAGATGTAATGTATAATGATTGTTTTTCGATGATGATTATTATGATATGTCGGTGATTGATGTCTGTCAATTTGTCAATAACAGGTAATAAGTAATTGGTGGCGTTTCTAACCTGGCTAATGTCGCTGGTCCAGGCGGCTTTTTCTTGCATGGTAGGTGCCACTAAATGAATAACGGCGGGAGGTCCGCTCTTGGAATCCACGATGATTTTGAAGTCCATACCACCATAATCCTTCTGGGCTCCACTGCCGCTCGACGTCGCTACGCTCGTAGTTTCGCTGAAACCACTCGACTGACTCGATACGGAACTGACAGAGCCCTCTGCAACAATCATTAACATTAAACGAATTAACCTTAACTTAAATACATTCTCTTTCTAATTCCCATTTCTACGCCTTAACCCTAATTCAATAATATTATTAAGGTTGGGGGAACAAGCGATAAAACAACTTTTCTAAATTAATCAATATACGTAGATAATATTTTAGCAGCTTGAAAAACAATCTGTTTACAATACACCTTTTAACTCCGGTTCTATAAGAGATACAAGATAATACTTTGGGTATGTTATAGCCCTATTTCTAACCTTTCCAATGATTTTAAATACTTGGGTCTACCACAATCAGGGACCGAGTAATTAAGCCAATTTGAAAACGGCAAGTACCTATTCTGATCAGTAGGCAAAGCCGACATTTAGGTTGAAACTACCCCATGTTAATCCTATGGGCCCCTGTAGAAATGTTTATCACTCAGCGCACCAATGTCCTGGGAGAAGCCAACTTACAGGCAAAATCCCAAAAATAAAAAAATTAAAATTTCTCTGATTCTCTAAGAGATATGGGGAAGCCTTTTTAGTTTGCTATAGCCCTATTTCTCCCCTATCCAACGGTACTAAATACTTAGGGTTACAAGAATGAGTACCCGAGAAATTAAGCAAAATATGTTTAAAACGTTTAAGCAATTACTTACCACCGTCATCGACGGTGAATTGAAACTGTTCATTGGGATCTTCGATGAGTGTGGCTTCACTTAATGGGATCTTTCCGGTTCCCTTAAATGAATGAGCGGGTGGAAAAAGAGAATTTAAAATAATTACAAAAGCCAATCATCAAATTACGCCTACCAACAATCAAAGAATTTAAAATTAAACACAGAAATAAAATAATTTGAAATAAAGAACGCCAAACAAATGTTAAATTAAATTAAATTTTAGGGGAGAACGGGGGGAGGGGGAGGTGGTAAAGATAATTAAAATTAGAAAATAGTCTATTTCAGATTATCTATTGTGTTTATGGTCAACTAACGTTCTTAATGGGGATCCCGGATTTACGGGGGCGAATCCACTAAAAACAATCAAATACCAAAAGAAGAAATATTTGTACAGATCGTAGAAGAACAACAAAAAAATCAGAAGCAAGATAAGATACGTTTTAGGCCCGAAAAATAAATAAATAAATAAATAGACCAATAACACCAACGTAGGTTTTATCACGGTCGTCAAGAGAGTCGCCCTCGATTAAGGCCAAACTTGGTCGGGCCCAATCCATTTCTCAACGACCAAGCTGGGTGTTATTGGTCACTTCAATCCCGAGATAACTGAAATAACTTGGGGGAAAAATATGTTAAACTGACCTCGACCAAGTGTAGTTTTCCAGCGGACGTTCGCGTACAAAGCAACATGTGATTGGTGAAGAGAAAACACTGTCTGACCAGTTCCTTGTCGCTTTTCATGTTGCCGATGCGAGGCCGAGACGACTTGGACTTGTCCCCGCCGATGACTTGAATGACGTTGCCTGATGTCACGCGACATTCCCGTCAAAATCAAACAAAGACATTATAGCTATGACACTAATAAGGTTTCCCATAAACCACGTTCACTTTAATTAAAAAAACGTTAATTTCCGGCGTGTGACGACAGTTCCCTACCTTATGACGTCTATCTCAAAACTTGAGTAAAATAAACATTGACCCCAATAACTCAACAACTTTCGCGTTCCTTTTGATTAGGCTTAAAAATAGGCCTAAAATGAACGTATTAACGAGTTACTTTCCTTATTGGTATCGGAACTAAATCTAATAATTAGGCTTAGAAATAGGCCTAAAATCAGAGAAAAATAGTACTTGTATACCTTGCTATCATTTTTATTGATACATAATTAATATATATTCGCCATCAACTAATAACTACGTCATAATAACTATATACCGCCGTCTCTCGTTGGCGCGTGCGCGTTAGAACCCATCCGATATTTAAAATAAATAGGCCTAAATTGAATGAAAAGGGGGTGGGACTTATACCTTGTCTAATGAAGACTTGATTAACGTCAAGAAGGATATCGCATCCACCAATGATCATTCGTTCGGTCGCCAAGTTTTTGCGGATATTTTCAGTTTCGCTAACTTCGTCATGCATTTGCTATCGTGTACGTGTGAATAAGAGGTCAAAATAATAATAATAATTAGAGAAACCGCTGGGGTCAAAGGGGCCGGGTAATTAAATTAAAGGGGTGGTATCAGCGACGTCGGGACGCGGTAGAAACGGTTCGAGTACCCTTGAGAGTTCTTCCAGTTTGGCTTTGGCGTTGTCCAAACTGCGTCGTTCCACGTGATTATGAGGTGTGTGAGCCAGTAACTCGTGAAGGGTGATGATGTAACGAGGGACCTATCAAAGAATTATCTAGAATTAAATACCCGCGCAGGCGCGTGGCATTCGCGCAATTACCTGATGCATAGGATAGGTCAGGAAGGTTTCGAGTGTTCTTCCTTGGAGGAGGGATTTTTCTTCTAGACGTCTGAGCATGCAAGCGAATTTCTCGCGTTGTTTACACTCGGCTAGGACTTGTAGGCTATAATGGTGGTTGCGAACGTATTCCTGGTAGATAGATAACATGGGTAGCAACATGTCGAAGAGATCTCCTGGGCCAAAAACAAAAACGCCTCTCCTGTTGAATCCATAAACCAACAAGGGCACGATCCGCACCTTGACAACAACCCTCCCTCTCCCTAAACGCGAGACCACACAACGATTTGGAATCGAAGCACCTACCGAGCACGAGAGTGGGCCAACTTTCCATCCGGGCCGTTAAGCCTTTCAGGAATATTTGATGCAGAAACATGACCGTCTCACTTTAAGAAGAAAGAGTTAGTTTCACGTCACTCGATACGACACACGTCATGGGATAAGGGGGGACGGAGAATGAATTAGCTGACTGACCTATTAAGAAAGATGGAGTTGACATCGTCGTGCGTGCAAGGCGGTTTCTGAGAGCTGGCCGACATCTTAAATGGTCGTAGGAAACAAGAAACCAAGAGCTGCAGTTGCTCGACGTACTCTTCTTCGGCTTCGACCATTCTAAAGACCAAACTGTTACGTTTCCTCATGTTCTCGGCGTGCGGCGAACTGATGTACTCGGCCACGATCTGTTTCCATCTCCGTCGACATAACCAACCTCGAAAAAAACTTTGAACCTAAAAAAACCCGTCAATTTCCAATTAGACTTAACATTTTTTTATTTTCCTTTCTCATTTCGACTCTCGTAGGATTTAGGCCTACTTTTTTAATCTTCTTGATTTCATCACTTTCTTCTTCGTCTATGCTGCGGTTCGGCGTCAATCTCCATTCGCGTTTTAAGGCACACAACTACACAAGTCAACGAAAAAAGGAATCAGCCCTTCCGTCCGGGTAACCAAGGAGCTGGACCAAGTCAGAACACTGGGACGGACAATACGTACCTCTGCCCTTAATTTCTTGATTTCCATGGTCAACTCTTCGCACTGCTGCGTGTACTGCCACCGGGCTGTTTTTTCGCTCTCGACGATCTGTACCAGATGCAAATGTCGTTGCTCTAACTCTTCCTTTTGTAGCAACGTTTTGCTGAAACTGTTAATTAAAAAATAAAGCCCACCACCATTATTATTATTGAATAATTAGAAAACGTAGTCGTGAATAACTTGTTTATCCTTTTTCACCCTCCCTTTGAATGAATAATATTTCCTCCCCCCTTCCCGTATCTCATGGTAATTTTATAAAGATGAATTTAAATTAAACATCGATTTGAAAAGGGCGGGCGGGGGGGGGAAGAACCGGGCGTAGATAGAGGGGGGGGGGTCAAATAAGAGCTTTGCAGGTTGAATCTTGGATGAATCTTACCTGGCCGTATCGATTGCCTGGACCCAATTGCAGCATTCCACTTCCGTTTCAGCTTTCAACTCGTATTGCCGTATATTTTCTTTGCGATACGTCACCGCGAACGTGTACTACAAACAACATCGTAAATAAATAAATAAATAAATAAATAACTAATGGAAAAAATAATTTAAATAAAATACGTGACTAGCTCTTATAAATAAAAATTAGGCTTAACAAATCGATTAAACATATTATAGTCTTTTGGGTGCTAGATTCTTATCAAGGGCTGCTTAACCTCTATAGACTAGTTAAACGAGATAATCATAGTTGGAAAAAGATTGTTGGGTCCGTTGGTGGGGGGGAGTGGGGTTAAAGGGGAAATAGCCTCTTAAACCTTTGACGATCAATAAGTTCGATTGCACGCGAGAAAATCGAGCGAAAATACTCTCAATTCTCGTGTCAGAACGGGGCATGCAACCAAGCCAAATTTACGATGGAATTATACAACAAAGAAAATGGTAAATTCTCAACTTTACATATAGGGGTCAGTCAAAGACCAATGAAACTAATCTACAAAAGAAAGACGCGTCTAAGAATGATTGGACAGTGAATTTTACAACTGGACGGAACGATGGGCATTCATATCACGTGTTGCTCTTGCTCCCTTCATGTTTGATGCCAATAAAAATAAAAAAGACAAAAATCGGCTTTGACGCCCATAAAGTTTACTTAAGGATACTGTTCCTTTAGAGCGTAAAGGACGAGTCTCATCGGGTAAACTTTAAGAACGTTTTTACTGTTCCCCCAGTGTGGCCAGACCGTTGGCGTTAGTTGCCCGAGAGAATGATTGATAGCAGAGAGGTTGGGTACTTTTGAACTAGCGTAATAAGTACTTTAGTAACTTGGCGAACTCCTACTGAAGTTCAAGTAAAAAGAGAAGCGGTATAGGTGGATTTTCCTCTAGCTTCCTAAGAGTTAAATCTATTTACGTAAGGGCAGTCTATGGTTAGCAGGATTTTCCTCACGTCGTATTTGTTTCGCCGTAGGAACTTTCGTTAATTTTAATTAATTAAAGGATTCGCTGCGGCTTTCATTAGCCAATCAACGCTCCCCGGAAAAACGGTGACGTCACGCTTAACTTTTAACAGGGGGTGTGTGTGAATTAATTCAACGTAATTGAATTTTAAAAAATTTTGGGGACCATTTTAATTTAAAATACTTTCAAAGAAGGGGGGAGGGAAATAAGTGCCTTTATAAGGAACGTAATAAAGTTAAGTATGATATTTGTTAATTGCGATGCTTTGAATAAGGTTTTTCCCACGATAGGGAAGTGGGTACTGATGTCCACGTTGAGTTCGTATCACACTTATTTTTGTTACGTTATTCATGGTACCGTGTAATTGTCGCAATAGCGTCGACAATAGACTTGGCTAATATGGGCGCCAAATTATACATAAGGGTGGAGAGTTTGTCGGGGAAAACCCATTTTGGGTCATTTGTCCCTATTATTATGTTTCCGGGTGTGGTCAGCTTTTGTCCATCCAGGCAAAACTGATATATTGCCAAATAAAATGAAACGCCTAAAATTATAACCTAGATATTCTCTCGAAAAAAAAAATATTGATTGTTCTTTGTCATATTTTAAACCCGTTTTTCCAAAAAGGTCAACTCCCCTTTAAAGCCCGCGATTAAATATTTACCTTAATTAGGGCGTATAATTAGCGACGAAATATTTTAAAAACCAGCCTGGGGGGCCGCCAGAAGGGGATCTTATAAACCCATACGCCTTTGTCCACGTTCAAAAATATATAATATATAGAGAAAAATTAAGTTAATTAAATTTAATTCCAGTTCTCACTACGAGTTGAAGTAAAACCTGGAATATCAAGGTCAATTTCGAGAAGTTAATTAAAGTGATCATTGTTTAAAGGTAGACACAGAAGGAAATAAAAGAAATAAAGCATTCCCTTCTTTCTAAGCTCACCACGTACACTATAGGGTTGCAAAAAAACAATTTCTCAGTACCGGTCCTCTTACAAAATATTTTACAAGTTCATCCACGAAGGATACAAGTACCTAGTTCACCTCAAAGACTTTAAAGAAAGAGAGAATTTGAAAGGATTGATTCTTGTAAAAGAGGATTATAAAATTTGATATCCAATCCTGGAGAGTGCTCTTTCATCTCTTTCTACCCTCCTTTACTCTCCAGATCCTCCTAAATTCCTCTCTCTCTCTCTCACTCTCCCTCTCATCTTAGAAGCAAAGAAGATATATTTCTTGGGTTAAATTTTATCCGGGCGTTCAGGAGTTTGACTCGACGAATGTTTATCAATCGCGTATGAACCCAAGAATACGGCTGCGATGAAAGCGAAACCTCAAATCCTTCCCCTTTTTTTAGCGTTGCAAAAGATAGATGGGAGAAGTGCATGGAAGAGGATAGTGTCCTAACAACCCCTTCCCTCCCCAAATTCCTGGAAGCCACAAACTGGATCGATAATAATTTTGTTTGAGAGATGAACGACTCTTAGCATTACTGAACGGTGTGCGAGAGAGAGCGAGCGCCCTGTCCCGTCTTTAAACCCTATTAAAATGACAGCTCTGATAGGCTAAGCTATAGCCAATCAGCTTATTGGTTTAAAACAAGCAGGCTGTTTGAAGTTAATTAAGTTTAAATATAGGATTACTATCCCGGCTTTGTCCGGGTGCGGTGCGTTTTAAGGGACTATAGTTTCCCGTTATGACGACACTAAACACCTAAACAAAGATTAATCTTTGGGTCCACCCCTATCCGCGTAATGATGCCGTGTTTTTAAGAAATAATTTTTTTACAACACTGTAAAAAAAAATTGGATTTTGATGTGGTGTATTTGTACCCTTAAAGGTATTTTCTTAAAAAAACACCTTAAGGTGTTTATTCTAACCCTATAGGGTGTCAAAACAAGCCTCAGGGTTCTCTGTTGGTGTGTTTTTGTACCATTTGTAAATATTTTATGTTGTGGAGGGTGTTTATTTATACCTCAAAAGGAATTTTTTACTTGAAAGTCACGTGCGCACGCGCCATCGTGAAATAAATTCGCGCGCGTCGCGTGCCATATTTTTTTAACCCTAAAAATTTCAAACTAGGCTTAGCGACACTCATTTAAGCGACTACGTCCATTTGAAAATTAGTTACGCTCACAAGTCCAACCAAGGTAATAATTATGTGTAATACATTAATATAAACTGTGTGAATTTTAAAAATGTTTCCAATTTCAGACTTGTTTGAATCAGGAGCCATAAAAACTAAAGTTCTGACTAACGGATCTCATCCTTTAAAGTAAGGCAAGCCTTTGGCCAGTTAATTTTAATTTATTCTCTATTTTCAGCCATCAGAAGGCAACTTTTCCGTTTACACTTAGCATTACAAAAAATCATTACTGATGGATTAGTTCATGAATCACAACTTAAGTGATGTGAAATTTTGAAACAGCTAAAACCCAGGTTGGTATGAATTTAGGTATTTTCCACGTAAGATGTGAATGAAAAGAATTGTGGTATTTGGTCAAAAATGATAAAGTTTTAGGTAAGTTGTAAGTACATCCATAAGACTTTTGGAGTCCCGTTTTCCCTGACAAATCCAGGTTTTCCCCATATATTTCTCTGGCACCACCAAATAACTCCACAGGTTTTTTTTGAGTAATAGTTTCAGGATGTATTTTAGAGTGGAGTAATCTTCTAGCCTCACGAAGTTGCTTGAATTTTACTGAAAATTTCCCTCAGTTTTTAGTCAAAAATTTATTTCCCTGACATGTCCAGGTTTGTATGAACCTGATATGTAAAATTTCATGGAATGCTTACGAAAAATACAGTAAATAGCAGTCATAACATCATGCCTTTAAAATGGAATCTTGTTGTGTAATGTTCTAGAGTGTAGTAACAGGAAAGGATTAAATTTAAATGTGAGTTTGAAAATGTCTAAAAACGGCGGTTTGATATTTTAAGATAATTTTAAATCAGTTCTATAATATTTTCATTGCAGGGTTATATTAATCGTGATGACTTCGACTGAATAATCTTTATTAAGTCAAAAAAGGTCGACCAACTATTCAAGCGGTTTATAATATCTGTTTCTGTGGTGGAAATTTTAGTACAAATGTAACAAAGTCATCTTTCTTTAATCAAATATTTTTTTTGTAAAAATATTGTTAAAAATCTTTGTTTTTGATTTGACTAGAGAAGATTAATTATGGTATAAATTAATTAAATTTTTATATAGGGGTGAGATATCATTAGTTTTTTAATATCTGGTTTCTTAAGAAATAGTTTCTGGTAAGTGTTTAGTTTTTCATAGTACTAAATATTTAGATTATCAGGTTTAAGCTTAATGTTCTAATAATTATATTGTAGTGTGAAATTAATTTATAGGCTTTAAAGTAGCTATTTGTTCAATAAAAATTTAATTTTTATTAATGAAGTATAAATAATTTAAAAATAAATCAAAGTGTTAAAGCATTTTAGTCCGAATCTTAATTGACCCCGATAAAGTTAACTATACACTGAAGTTCTTTTAAAGAATTATCACAATAGATACCTCATGGCTATAAAACTATTTCGTCGAAAATAATCACATTTCCTTGCTCAAACTTTTAAACCCCTTTAATTGTAATAAAATGCACCTTAAAATGGAGAAAAATAATATTTTCGGACCCCCGAGTCAAATTTTTAAGGTACGGGAAAATACCTTTAATGGTCTGAAAACGCACCTATAAATGGAGAAAGGGCGCTTTTTGCACCCCTAATTCGAATTTTTGATATCCAAGAAAATACCTTTAATGGTCTGAAAACGCACCCCTAAATGGAGAAAGGGTGCTTTTTCGCACCCCTGAGCCAAATTTTTGATATCCAAGAAAATACCTTTAATGGTCTGAAAACGCACCCGTAAATGGAGAAAGGGCGCTTTTTCGCACCCCTAATTCAAATTGTTGTTGTCCGGAAAAGCACCATATATGGAGTCTATTTATACCCCAATCACTCAAGAAGGGTACATATTTATTCCCTTCTGTTGCTTCAAAGACAAATACTATGTTACTAATATGTACCTATTAAGGAGCGAAAAATTACCCAATGGTATAAAAAAACGCCCCTTATCTAGGGGTTCACATTAATACCCTATATGAAGGGTGCGAATTCATACCTTATATGGTACGTCTGGGGTGGGGGTCGAAAATACCTTTATAGGAGCGTTTCCGCCACATTTTTTTTTACAGTGAACTTATAACTCAATAAAATGCTTAATTGGGGTGGGGGTTGATCATAAAGTACTTCCTTAACAGGTTTAATGTCTAGAGGTTCGCCTCAGTCCAAACCTCGCTCATAACCCAATATTTTTAAAATATTTTTCTGTAGAATATTTTTTATTTTGCATTGAAGTCCATTTGATATAATTAAAAACATTTCGAGCGCGTATCCAGAAATTGTTTTTCGTATGAATTTGAGAGCGCGTGCGCACTACGCACGCAAAAGGAGCGTATTGATATACGTCTTTATATAAATATAAATATTAATGAGACGTTTCTTATCTTCCTAGGCCTAGTCCTTCCTCGACCCCACGATAGGTTAAAAGGAATAAAAAACAAGCGATAATAGCCGCCGCACAGTCTATTTTATCTATAGGTAAAGTATTTCCGAGGCAAGCAGCTATAACGTCTTTTAAATAAATATTTATGACGATATCTCTACAGCACGAACATTATTCTTTATTCTCTTTTAAAAGTAAGAGTGAGTGAGTGAGAAAGAAAGAAAGGAAAAAAGCCGCTAAGGCAAGGCGCGATGGCGTCGTCGAGTTAATTATTCTCACAAATTATTCATCTATCGGTGGCGTTTGGGTAATTTAGCAAAGACTTTACGGCGTTAGGTAACCCCAAAAAATATCAAATGGAAACCAAATGACGCCATAAATGTGTACGTCTATATCTTTTTTCCATCGATTTAGCGCCAATTGAGAAAGAAAGAAAGAAAACCACGTAGAGAGAGAGCGAAGAGAAGAGAAAGAGAGGGTTGGCATCCAATCAGAGTTAGTTCCTCGCGGGGACATAAAGCGGGCTAACCTTTTACAACGGAAACGGCGCAGAGTTATTAACGGAGCTGGTTTGTTTTTCCACTACCGTATTATTGTTCATTTTTCTATGGCGTTTCATTAACACCGCGTAAAGGTCGTTACAAACGCGGCTTCCGTAAGGAACCTTCCTTCAAGTTCAATCAAAATTCGAGACGCCAACTAAGACGGTATGAAGTCTCGCGTCAAAGGAAGTGTGCCTATTATCCAAGGGGCTGGCCATTAACTCGTGCTACGCGTAATCTTAATTTAAAAGTAAACCATTATCATCATAAGTCTATAACATACTCAAAGGACATCCCCGTATCTTTAGTAGAACCAGAGTTATGAGCCTCCAAATTTGGGTGTAATGATATTCCTAGTATATAGTATGGTTGGATGAGCGGAAAATAGGACTATAATATACTCAAAGGATATCCCCGCATCTCTAGTTGAACCAGAGTTATGAGCCTCCAAATTTGGGTGTAATGCTATTCCTATGGAGGGGGTATGTTAGTGAACACTTTCCTCAATTACTTGGCCCCTGTTTACTCGATCCCCAAGTTTTTAGTGTGGTTGAATGGGATATTCAATGCTCCCCAACAAGCCTTGCGCCCGGGGGCAAGTGCCCCTCGGTACCCCCCTTTAATCCGGCCCTGATCGTAATTACAAGATCATGTGTTAGTTATTAGCCCCTCGATTTCCCCCCTTGTTCTTGTCATCCCCAGCACGAAGAACCCAACTTGATCGTAACCATGGACCCTATAATATAGAATATACTTGGCGTTGTAACAATGAGGTTCTTTGCCACTGGCATCGCCGCCGGAAAAATGCATTCAGACGTATCTGACAATTTGTATAGTGGGTAGCCAAAAAAAAACTCTTCATCCTCTATGATGTCGAGGATGGGTTGGGATGCTGCATGGACGAGGGAGAGAGAGAGAGAGAGAGGCGTAAAAATATTCTATACAATCTGCCGCCGCGGAAGGTACGTATACCTGTTGGTTGGTCCATTCCTCCTAGGAGAAAATACTAGAGAGAGAGAAAGAGAAGATGAGGATTGCCACGCAACGTCTCTCATCCCATCTTCTTATCTCATCTAGAAGCATCTTCCTGAGGGTTTCTTGGGAAGGGGGAAGGGGTATTTCTCTTGACGTACGTAGCCCGGGCGTGTGTACTCTGGTCGTGACGAGCGTAATGGACCAATCGTTTGCTCTTCTTTTTTTTTTTTACTTTTCATAAAGGTATTGGATATTATATAGGCGGATGAATACATATATACATATATATATATATATATATAAATTTTGTTAATTTATTATAACGAGGGGGGTTGAATAAAAGTTTAATTATTGAAAATCGATATGGAAGGGGGAAAGTTTACCTTCATTTCATTAACTAATAAATTATGTACAATCAAAGTATCCCGCGTAAGCGCGTACAGTTATCCTTGGCTTTCTATTTATTCTTGGGTAGGTAGGAAGGCGAAGCACCAGTTTTCACATCGCTAGGAGTGAAAGACAGAGAGAAGCTTCCTTTACCTTACTCTATTTCCGTTTGTTTCCATGGTAACCAAGCGAGATAGTACGTTGTATCGATTCGAAATAATCTCATCCTCCGGCTTCGCGCCACGCTAGTCACGCGGCTAGGCCTAAGAAAAGCGCCCCAAAGAGAAGTTAGGCTTAGCTAACCGCGCGCGCCAACGGGGAACCAAGTGGAGCTGGGCGCACCATCAACGTAGTTATCAAAGATTTCCTTTCCACGAATTAGACTTGGAACTCATTAGCTAACATTCTATAATGGCGTTTGTGATGAGGTACAACTAGATATTTCCCTTCTAGATCTTTGTATTTAGTGTCTGTAAGTTAAGTAAGGTTAAGTTTAAGTTAGGCTGGCTATAGGTAGCCTGGAGTAGGTTGTAAGCTTAAAAAAGGCGCAAAAACTATCAATTTTCATTCTTCTCGGGCTAGCTGACGTGAAAGGCGGGGAGATAAAAACCAAGCTCAAAATTTAATTGAGATCTTTCTTTTCAATTAGCTGGAAAACCGTGGGAGTAACAGCGCTGACACTTATGGAGAGAGAGAGAGAGAGAGAGAGTATACCTAAAACGGGAGTAGATTAAACCAAAGATCTATCTATCCGTTTATCTAGGATGGCGAGAGTGAGAAGGTAAAACCGCGGAGAAGAGCGAATTCAATTATCTCCCATAGAGTTTCTCCCTCCCCCCTAGTCTCTTTCTGCTGTTGACACTATAGTAGCAATCGTTAATTAGGCTATACGCTATCCATTTCATCACTAAACTGTATGGGATTAAGTGTATTTAGTCTTTTTTATCAACTCTTGGTATAGCTATAGTCCGTTTCAATCTTGAACAGGCGATTGTTCCTTTCAAAGTATATAATAACTATATCAGAACTTTGTTCTTTTGGCTGGCTTTGGTCGTCGAGTGGATTTTAGTATATATAAGCGTAAGTTCATAAGATACGTTCCATAAGTTTTCACTGTTACAAACTGGAGCTTGTCATGAAGCGGTTGAAGAAGGTCATAGATTCGAGGTAAAGCGACGCCTGGTGAGTGGGGCGCTGTCAAATTTGGGCTTAGTAATGCAGACTAAATAGGAGCTAGATGGAAGTCCCGCAAGATTAATTTAACCGAGTGTAGGACTTCAATTCTCGCTTCCGTCGTTCTACTAGAACCAGGAGCAGATGACAAAGGAGTCTCGGACGCTAGCTTCCACAATATAGAGGGCAATGGCACCCGCGTACGTCACAGCTGTAGCGGTATCGTTTGCCCTAGAGGCGCTATCAGACATTATAGCAGACGATGTTTTTGGTGGACTATATCTGGCACCAAAGTCTGCTGGGAATTTTTTTTTTGTAATAACGGACTAACGGTGGCTACTGAGGTTCGTCTTATCCGATCGCGACATAAATATACACAATATAATTACTTTATTCAAACAGCTGTAACCGTTGGTATTAAGATAAAAGATAAGACTACATTTTGTGACTTCAACCTACTAAATAGTCCTAACTAGCTGAGAAACCCAGGTAAGCCAAGTCTTAATTAACAATCTGTGCCCACTGGAATGATTGGGTTTGGGTTTTCAAAAGATAAAAGCAAGGTTTTAAAAGATGCCGAAACACAATGTTATATATGTGTTTTGGGGCCAAAATATTCCGTATTTCTTTTGAATTAATTGACTGCTGCAAGAGGTTGGAAACGAAATCACTGTCTCTTACTTTTTGGGTTTTAAAAGATCGTGAGTGATTTATTTTCCCAACCTCTTGTAGCTATCATTTAATTCAAGAAGAAATTTAGAAAAAAATGGCACTGAAACACATTTTAGTTTTTTTATAGTGTACATACGTTACTCGCTGGGTTTTTCATTATGAATTTTAGTCCCAAAAAAGATTAAAAAGCCGTTGAAATCCATTTTTTAACTCTAATACTCGCTAAGCCTAGGCTAATTATAAGCAGACGATACGCATTTTTAAAGAGAGGCTCCAGACGCGATTTCCCAGATCTCCTTTCGAGACTTTGCAGCCACGCTATTGGTTGGAAAATAAAGCTCAAATTTCCTACGAGTGGTGGCACTGGCATAATGATTTTGGTTAATAACCGTGACGTTCGCGGATCCCATTGCCCTCTACATTAGGGAAGCTGGCGTCCGAGACTCCTTTGTCATCTGCTCCTGCTAGAACTAGCTCGACCTGTAAGCCTCTTAGTAGCATTACGATGTATAAGTAGTGTCATACTTATGGAAGGAACATATCACTTATAAACTTACGGTATAAGGAATGTTTCGTGGAGGTTATAGGTAGCTCGGGCGGCCGGAGTGTGTGTGTTGCTTGGAAAACGTAATAAAGTCGAAAAGCTTTTTGTAAGCGTATATAAAAGATAATAAAGGCGTCATTAGAGAAGAAGAAGGAGCTTGTCTATACAGTATCCTGGACCACCGAGCGTCGACTTCTCGCGCTTGCTCGCTGCTTGGCGAAAACCAATTAAGGTTTCTGACGAAAAACAGATCTTTATTCTAAGCTCGTATCCGCGACTCTACATTATTTTTTTTTCTTTAACAACAACAACGGGCATGCGATACCGAGAAGTCCACCCTCCCCCCCCCCAACCCAATAATTTCGTTAAAAGAACCAAGTAAGAGTAAAAAAGAAAACCCGGAGAAAGAGACGTACGAGAGTCGATTATAAAGAGCCGACCAAAGAGGGTTATACTTAAATTCAATTATTTAGTGGCTTTTCAAGCCGCTCAAAGGCATGGATAGATGGATGGCTTACCTATTTAAGGAGGCTATGATCTAGTATTGTATGGCAAGGGTTACGTGGCTACCATGGGTAAAATAAGTTCAATTAGATAAGGTTTGGGTTAGCTTTAGTTTAGGTTTAATGTAAGTTTGATTAGGGTTAGGTTAGATTTAGTTTAGGTTTAATGTAAGTTTGATTAGGGTTAGGTTAGATTTAGTTTAGGTTTAATGTAAGTTTGATTAGGGTTAGGTTAGATTTAGTTTAGGTTTAATGTAAGTTTGATTAGAGTTAGGTTAGCTTTAGATTAGGTTAGGTTTAATGTAAGTTTGATTAGGGTTAGGTTAGATTTAGTTTAGGTTTAATGTAAGTTTGATTAGCGTTAGGTTAGCTTTAGATTAGGTTAGGTTTAGTTTTGGTTAGCTTTAGTTTTGGTTAGCTTTAGAGTAGGTTAAGATTAAGACAGCTCTTTAGAGTAGGTTAAGTTTAAGACAGCTTTTCGTTATCGGTAAGTTTAAGACAGCTTTTCGTTATCGGTAAGTTTAAGATAGGTTTCGTAAGGTTTATCTTTATGAAAGATGTAAAATAGCTTTGGCAAGGGTTATATTTGTGAAAGATGTAAAATAGCTTTGGCAAGGGTTATATTTAAAACAGTTTTGGTTATGGTAAGCTTTCGGTTTGGTTCAAAATAGGTCTGGTAAGAATAGGGCCTGAAAATTCTCCGTACCATGCACTAGATAATATTTGGGTGCAGAAAACGCGGTCATTGTGATTGTTCCCGAGCATTATACCCATGATATTTTGATTTCAATAATGATTGTGAAAGCGAACTTTCTTTTCTTAATAAAGTTCTTGGTATATAGTATAAGAGACGTTTTGTAAGAAAGAGGTAGAATAGAGAGAATGAGCATCCATCATCCAGGGGATGAAGGAAAACTGTCCATGAAGGGGGGAGGGAAACTGGAGGGGTAGCGAAACGGGGTTACTGGGTTGAAACGTTCCTTCTCCGAAGAGTTAGCGTTCGCGCCACAAGCTCAAGCTGAGAGAGAGGAGGATGGTTTTTGGATAAGGCGTTACACACACACTGTGTGTCTCTCTCTCTCTCTTTCCAGGTTAGCTTTTCGTTTTCCGCTTTTCTTCTTCCGTCGGGGGCCAAGGGTGTATGGTGACCTTTGCGGTTGGGCGGACGCGCCCCAGTGCCCCACTTTACCCTTACCTATATATTCGCTTCGAATAGCTAGGTGTATCTACGTACACCTTTATAACATTGAAAATGAATAACTACATACACCAACACGTATTACTGTCGCCCCTAAGATAATAAGCAAATATATAATGTATAATACCAGAATTTTAATTAATACTCGAATGTGGGAACTTTAAGGATCAACCACCCCCGGGGGGCGGGGGTACTAGTTTTTAAAAGGGAGGATCATAGTCTTTCGATATTGAAAAAAATTATTAAAAATAATCATGTACAGTTTCGTTTTTTTGGTTAGGTATAGATTATGACCGTTTATGGTGGTACTTTCTTTAAACACCGATAACATAAAAATATCCCATGATACCTTACGACGAAAAAACCAATTTACATCTAAAAATATGTGTACCTCCATTCTCGCCATAATTGTGTTTGATCATTAATGACGTCCCCTTAAACACTTGAAATATTTTCTCTTTTACCTAATTGAATTTGGGGTCTAGCTCTCTTTCACACTCTAGCTCACTTCGGAAGAGGACTAACTCGGTCGGACAATGGTCAGCGGCGCGATCTCTTTTGGGCAAATTGGGGGTTTTAAGCCTAACAGGGCAAAGCCATCCCCTCAATTCTCCGACGACGAGGAAAACGACAACGAGGCTCGAATTAACGCCGGCCATTAGTGCCTCGCGGCCATTCCAGGCTTCGCCCCTCGAGAAGAGAATAAAAAGATTGCCTTAAGCCTAACTAGAAATGACCAACCCCTCCCCCCGTCCCTCTTCTCTTTCTCGCGCTGAAAGAAGAAAGGGGAAAAAAGAGGCAACGGCCTAAATCGTATCAGGAGCGTTTAGGAGATGAAATAACCGGAATAACTCGGTCAAGAAGCTAGATGCCACCACCCATAGAAGACCCTATAGACATTGATTGTACTTCAAATAACAATCGAGCGCTTCAGCGGGGTCATTCAATAGACAGAATAAAGTTCAATTTATAGGTCGTCACGTTTCCAATCTCAATTACTTTTTAACTAAAGAGTTGAGTTGGTTTAATTTTTTTTATTGAATCAGCCTCCATCATGGAAAATGGCGACTAACCATAACTTGACTTTGGGAAAGCCTTTTCAAAAGCCGTTGGTAAAATATAGTCCAGTGTTTGACCACCTCATTTTCTTAAGACGTTAGATAAGGCTACAAACAAAAGGGCTTTGGCGCGGGACTGGTAACCCCCCCCCCCTTTGAAAAGGGTCCATTACATCCTACTGCGCGCCACCCTTCACCATCATCACCGCGTTACTTTTCTCTTATACTCCTAATAAAACAAAACTATACTTTTTACGCGGGAACCAACCGAAATTGGAAGCGCTGGATAATAATATACGAAAAAGGGTGAAATTGGATGACGTCATAGTAGGCATGGTAGGGTGGGGAATTGAGGGAAGGCGAGAAAAAGGTCAGAGTCAATTTAGTCGGATTATAAGTTAAGGTACACGATGTACCCGTGTTTGACTTTAAGCCTTGAACCGACTCGAAGATTCCTTTCGACACGCGTCAATTTCAATGACTTCCAAGAGCGCGCCAAAAAAAAAAAAATCGAATTTAGAGGGAATCTTTCGGAATAGAAGAACCAAGGAGGATAAAAACTAAGTACCCAGTATAGTATATTTATTCACATATCACCTTATCGCCAATCAAACGTAAAGGATATACAGGGTACTACAAGAAAGGGCGAAATGTCATGTAGAAGTTGCATTTTCGACTCAAAATTTATTTCCCATAAAACTGTACCATCCCACTGTACGTCGGTCCTTTAATAACCATTTCTTTGAACACCCTGTATGAGAAACTACTACTGGTTACATCGTAGGCATCATCCATGGCATTAAAAGAACATTTTTTTTATCGAACGCGAAATGGATTTTGTACCAGTTGATCCTGTCACAAAAATCACGGCCCGGAAAAAAAATTCGTTTAACCTTTTTTCTGGTTTTATAAATTAAATTTGATGGCGGTAAAACTTGTGTTATTTTTTTTTGGCAACCGTCAAAGAAATTAACTGGTTGGTTTATGACTTCCGCTATATATTCTTTTCCTTCTAATTATAATAAATATATAACTAGGCAATTAGGTCTAATTTAATTGCTGGTTGGTGGTGATAAAACTCGACGGTTCTAACAACAATAAAAGAGCAATAGCTAGAGCCAAGCCTTAATTATTTTCCTTGTTTATTTAACAAAAGGACTAGACCTATATTGTCACGAAATAAATTATTTGAACCGTAAAGCTATGATGGAATTAAGAATTAAATATAGTTAACATTGGATTAATTAAATAAGTAATTAAGCGTGAATACGAGACGTAATGTACGTTAATACGTCAGTTAGTCGAGGGGGCATTCACTACGAATCGATAAATCTCATTTCGCAGTGAAGACTGTTAAACCCCGCAGTCAGTCTCCAATTGTATCGATACTATTTTGGCACTAGATGCTAGTCCATTTAGAACCTTATTCTTATCTTAAGCGCAATTATGTCGCGGTTGTTTAATTGTTATAAGAGTGTCTTTGTATTTACCTGAGACTGGTTGCATTTTCCAGTGCTGGGTGTGATATTTCGTTCGCAATAGCATCCTTCTAGAAAGATGACGCCGGATGGTCGGGGCATGGAATCGTTCTCAAAGTAGAAGAGGAGGTTCTGGTACAGGAGGAACCATCGCAGTTGCCATTTGCTGTTGTCCGAGGTGCGTTTGCACAGGTAACCGCGCAACCCCGCCGTGTCGTTCGTCGCCTTCTCCGCCAAAAACAACAGCTGACCCTCTTGTAATCTTATACTCCGCTGCATACCTAATTAAACAAAGTAAATCGTAATTAAACACCGTTACCATAAACTATATAATTAAACAAATAATATAATCTACCGTCGAAAAAAGAAGATATTTAAAAGAGTTCAATTCGAGAAAAGTTACGTTGCCGAAAATTGCAACAAAAAACAAATATAATAACAGTAAAATATTTAAAAATTCCGGCTCTTGATTGTTTGATTGTTCAATTGTTTTTTTTGTATTTTTTTTTTAGGGGTGGTCCTTTAAGTTTGTTTGTTTATTTGTTAATAATAATCCCTGTTTGAGCGCGTCGTCATGTTCGTACACGGTTGTCAATGGGTAGAAGAAGCGGCAATCCGACTTGAGGAGAAGAAGGCGGCTAAGGGGCGCTAGGCCTAAACCCTTCTTTGATAGTCGCATTTCGGGGCTCCCGTCGCTCGCTCTCACTAGCCCGCCGCTGCCCCGCGAAACCTAAAGGCGACTGCTCCGCAAAGCGAGGGGGCCGACTAGCCCCAACACACACTCCAACCCCTCCCTCCCTACCCCTAAATCTACCTGTAGCGTCACGAACTCGACCACGCACACTCTTCTCTCTCTCTCTCTCTCCCTCTCTCTTTCTCCCTCTCTCTTTTCTCTCTCCCTATCTCTCAATTCCATAGACGGATAAATGAATCCACTTTAAACTAATCTTCCTTTTTCTATGGAGGGATTAAAATTAGCGTTAGTACTTAAAAGATGACGTCAAGATGTCTTAGGAATGGTTCAATTCTTTTTGGATTATTTTACATATATATTTGAGAAAGTGGTTCGCTTACTCTTAATGCGTGGTCCAATTTGATAACGAATTTGACCCAACTTGACCGTTGATATCAGTGACATTAGAGGAAGGTTGTTAAAGTGGTTTAGTTCAGTTCCTCCAGGTAAACACTTCGTGCGGTTTCAAGCTCCTTTATAGTTTTAACTGAAAGTTCAGCACATTTAAAGGGCCAAATTACGGGGGCTTCATTTTCTCGGTCTATTTGAACCGAGTTTGAGGGGAGGGGGTAGTAGTAGTAGTAGCGATGGTGGTCAGGGGTCCCTTTTTGAAGAGAGCGCTACCAAGTTAAGGCGGGAAAGGGACGACTACCTGATGCTGACGTTTTCCGGAGAGCTCCCCGGAAAGATCCTTCTCGATCCCATCTCCATCCCCTGATTTTCTAGCTTCCAAAAAGGATTCAAAAGCCTCGTAATATTTTCCTATTTGAAAAGATTGAGCGACTCTGAAAGATACGTTTGTTAATGGCGATGGTAAAAGATAACTCGCTTTTGGACACTGCACCTAACGCGATAATCCGGAAGCCAAAAGGGATGGCAGGTATTGTAGATAAATGTGACGGAGTAATTGGAGAAGACGTACAAATTTTCTACGACATAGCCTTAAATAAAAGTCTTTTGGATTGATAGAAACCTACCGTAAACTTCAAAGACAAGTTGAGGTAGCCTTTCTTTATATATTTCTCATTCTTGGTCCCCCCACCCACCGGTCCCGCTTACGGCTCGATATTATTCAAAGGAACCATAATTCCGTTCTTGGAAACAAGGTTATTTCAAATCAGGTTAAGTCATATCGCGACAACATTTTTAACAAAAGACTTTTCTTTGATACCCATATTCCTTCCCCCCGTCTCTCCGAGTCTGTACCAGCAATGGGAGGACTACTTTACGTTATACATCCGCCATCCGAAGTCTTTAAGGCAATTTATTGACTATATACGAATTGATTTTTCCATTAAGTAAGACATTCTTAAACTTAATTTGTAGGCGTATACTTAGGAGTACCCTAAAGGAGGGTACAACGGATGATAACTATAGGTGTATAAGAAAGTATAGTAGAAGTTTGGGCACGGTACGCGTCCCGCCTTTGTCTTTGGCGCCATTTTTACGAACGATGTAAAGAGCTAGTTTTCCTTATCCATTTTCCTGGTTTATTTCCTAGAAAAATCCCATCTGAAGCTGAACGCGCCATGCAGGGAGATAGAGAGAGAGAGAAAGAGAGAAATATTTTGACGATGCTTTTTCCTCCTCATCCTCAGCCTCCCTTTTCCGCTTCCTTTGGATCCTCGGCTTTCTCAATCTATGCCCAGAAGGTTAAGAGAGAGATTGCATGGAAAGGAAACCCTTTTTACCCAGATTCTTTTCAAAAAAGGAATCTTGAATAAGGAAACCGAGCAAGGGAAAGGACAGAAAATGGATTAGGCTTAACTAAAATAACACGGAATATAATAATAATATTAGATTGATAAAGTACTCTTAACTGGCCTATTATAGACCTATTATCAAATTCCCGAACTACTTCAAGGTCTATTATAAAATTCCCAGACAATTCCAAGACCTATACTTATCAAATTTTCCGAATTTTACATTCAACCGCCACTCTCTTAACATCTTAAGACTTAGTCAAATTTCTCCGAATAGACGTACGTGTTAGGGTCAATTCTAAAGATGCTGAAGAAAGGGGGGTGGTGCGAGGGGGTGGTAGGTCAGCATCCCTTTAATTTAATTTTATCCGTGAAATGCAAAACCATACAGGAACAAATTTGTAAGGTCCTTTTTTAAAAAGTCAAGTCTCGTCTCTTCCTAAATCGAAGGCCAAGAGGAGAGAGAGAGAGAGAGTTGGGGATGGGGGGAGGGGACGGTGATGATCTCCGATACAGCATCTTCCTCTCTAAAAGCATCCTGTCCTTTCAACCCCGAAAACGCTGTCGCGCGGTTACCATGGAAACCGCCCAGGCATCCAATACCATCTCCTCTACACCCCCAACCTCTCTTTGTAAGCACGCGCTACAAATGGCAACTGGCCCGGCAATATTCCATCCCCCCTCTCTATACTCTCTTGCCGCAATTCTAGTTCTAAGCGAGCCTAATTGAACATCATCGTATACATTATATTATATTTGCAACAAAAGGCGCGCGATACTAAATGCTTACTTACATAAATGCGTATAAGATTTGAATGGGAAAAATAATTAATTTAATTTCATCTCTACTCGCCTAACTTTGGGTCGTTATAAATACAGTTTAACGACACCTAACAGGGATATCCTTTTAGGACATGATAGCTCAAATTTTCCTCTACGCCATGGTACCAAATACGTGGAATTAACTTAATTAGGACTTGAGATAATCGACTTGGAATAAATGGTCACCCGCGGAGAAATCTGTTGCATCTTTTGAGCTGCTCCTTTAAGAATCTTCGAGACTGGCTATAATCTTATAGGATTGATTGTGACGTGAAGCGGGAAAATGTGGTTTGGAAGAAAAATCGAGTTTGTCCGCTGATGGCAACAGGTGTATGAGGAAAGACTAGCTCCCTTTTTTATCGTCTTTTTAGACCGAATAGTCGACCTTCTTAAACTATAGAAAATAAAACTAGACACGGCGAACTACTTGTTTACAACTCAAAAATATTGATTTGATATTGCGGGAGAGAGAGAGAGAGATAGCGCCGGTGCATTTTATCTATTTTAAAAAGACTAAATCCACCTAAATACCCCTACTTTATAATCACTAATAAATATGGTATTTTCAATTAACACTAAACGTTAATTACAAACGGTAATAATTACCCTTAAATTAACTCTCATTTAAAAAAAATCTACCTATCCACGCCACTTTCGACCACACAAGTATTTGACAATAAAATGAACTTCAGTTTCCCTTTAACTTTAAGTACATTACACCTTTGAGGGTATGGAGGGGGGGGGGTGAAGAGAGAGGAGAGTAATTTCGTAAACACGACGATGATGACGTTCCAACCCTTTTGTCGTCTTGGTCTTTACTCCATCAGTAAAACGAGTTACAACCGCTGGGTGCATAATCGATATTTAGAAAATTACTCCTTTGCATAAGAGACCCCCCAAAATTTGTTTCGTAAGTCATACCCAATCAATTTCTATGCCCTCACCAATCATATAATTCAGTTGGTCTTTCCTCAGAGGGAGAGAGACGGGGGAAAGAAGGGATTGAAACTTAAGCCTAATTATAAAAAAGAAAGAATGGTTGGTAAAGACTAGATTGGACGGATAAAGTGGTGGAATTAGGCTATTTTAACAAGGATCTGAAGTCAGTCCATGGATTACGCAAATGAGGCTGATGAAATTTAGCCTTTCCTTCCTTCCTTTTTGGCGCGTAATGTCACGGATGGCGGGAGATCAGGGGTCCCTCCCCCTTAGGCCGCTTGGATGACATCGTGACGACAAGAGGGCTCTTTCAAGCATCGTCGCCAGGGATTAAAAGACACCATCCTCCTTAATTGACTGACCAAAGGGAGGGTGACTCGTATCATTTGCCTATTACTATTATTATTATACAACTAAGGGTGATTTAGGGTGTGTTACCATCACTTTAAGTCACTATAGTAAAGTCATCACTATATCCTCTCTCTCTCTGGATAGACGGACGGGACCACGAGTGGGGGGGACATTGGGACAGACGCTAATAGATGGGCGCCTAATTCCTGGGTTTGCCGATAGAGGGGACACGAACGATCATCGATTAATAGTCTATAATTACGGGACGTTAATGTACTTAGCACTTTCAAGGTGGGCCCGGGCCCCACTATAAACGTTGCACCCCCAAAATAAATCAAAGGAAAATTAATTGATTAAAGTCTATGGTTTCAATATGTTTGTGGGGTCCCTAGATACGTTCCCTGGGCAACTGCCCATCTTACCCAATGGTTAATTATTTTAACCAAGACCTATTAAGGTTAACTAATTCCTAGAACTGCGGCAAAGTTAATTATTAATTACGTCGCTTATCTAAACGTATCCCTTTAAGCACGAGATTGTTTTTAACAATAGGAAATAAAGCCAATTAAATAATCTTATCACGAAAATAAACCGTTGAATTGAACAATAAGCCTAACCTTAATTTCAAGTTTTGTAATCTAATATTGATCCACTTTTACTCGGAATGTGGTGGCGCCATATTTCTAAAGTACGGAGTTGGCAATAATATTGCTTTGAAATTTGATAAGGTTAATCTCGAACCAATAGAAAAAATTGTTGACAGCTTTCGCTTTGTAATTTATCAACGTTTCGGATTATTCTAGAATTTTGCACTCGGTTCGCGATTTTGCACGCGACACTAAACTAAAGGAGACCTCTGATTGGTTCAATCTTTTGCGCTCGGAACTCAAATTTGCACGCGGCACCCGTTTAGGAGGCGTTCCAGATTGGGATAAAAGGAGGTGCTCGCCTCAAAGAGAAGCATGTGCTCCAGAACTAAATAAACAACTTCTAAACTTGTACAATTTAGTACCTCTACGAGTCTACTATAAACAACTATACACGACTAAGATGGAAAACGCCGCTACCAAGTCTAACGCCGGTAAGTTAGCAAAAAAATATAAATAACTTTGCAATTTTTTTGTTAGAAGCTTTAACTTCTAACCATTTGCTTCCCATATCCCATTTTCTAGGAGGATGTTGTGGAAAAAAGGCTACTGACCCATCTCCGAAGAAATGCGATTGTGGATCCAGTTGCACTTGCATCGATTGCCGTTGCTGCCCAGCAACTAGCGAGTCAGCTTGTCAATGCCAAGAATGCTCTTGTTGCGATGCCGCTCCTTGTAAAATCAACTCTTGCGGAGCCGGTTGCATTTGCCTGGATTGCCAATGTTGCGGGGCCAAGGATAAAGCCAGTTGCAAATGCCAGGACTGCGCCTGCTGTTCGGCCTCAGACTGCCAGCAATGTTCAGCATGCGGAGCCGGTTGCCAATGCCAAGATTGCCAATGTTGCGGAGCCAAGGATAAATCCAGTTGCAAATGCCAGGACTGCGCCTGCTGTTCGGCCTCAGACTGCCAGCAATGTTCAGCATGCGGAGCCGGTTGCCAATGCCAGGATTGCCAATGTTGCGGAGCCAAGGATAAGTCCAGTTGCAAATGCGAAAACTGCGCCTGCTGTTCCGCCTCAGATTGCCAACAATGTTCAGCTTGCGGAGCCGGTTGCGATTGCCAGGATTGCCAATGTTGCGGGGCAAAGGATAAGTCCAGCTGCAAATGCGAGAACTGCGCCTGCTGTTCCGCCTCAAACTGCCAGAAATCTACAGCATGCGGAGCCGGTTGCCAATGCCAAGACTGCAAATGTTGTGGATCCAAGGATAAGTCCAGCTGCAAATGCGAGAACTGTGCCTGCTGTTCCGCCTCAGATTGCCAGAAATCATCTTGCACCTGCACCTATTGCAAATGCGAAACATCTTTGGCTTGCCAGCAATCGGGATGTAAATGCGATAAATGCGAATGTCCAATAAGCAAGAAGAAAGAGTGTTGCGGTAAAGACTGCCAATGCGGAAACGATTGCAAATGTTGTCCAGCCGCTAAAGATCCAAGCAAGAAATGCCAATGCGGAGAATCCTGCGCTTGCTGTTCGGCCGCCGATTGCTGTCAAAAATCACCTTGCAAGTGTACCCACTGCAAATGCGAAACATCTTTGACTTGCAAGCGATCGGGATGCAAATGCGATAAATGCGAATGTCCAACGAGCGGAAATAAAGTATGTTGCAGCAAAGATTGCCAATGCGGAAACGACTGCAAATGCTGCCCAGCCGCTAAAGATCCAAGCAAGAAATGCCAATGCGGAGAATCCTGCGCTTGCTGTTCGGCCGCCAATTGCTGTCAAAAATCGGCTTGCAAGTGCACCCACTGCAAATGCGAAACATCTTTGGTTTGCAAGAGATCTGGATGCAAATGCGACAAATGTGATTGTTCAACCAGCGAAAAAGTATGTTGCAGCAAAGATTGCCAATGCGGAAACGACTGCAAATGCTGTCCAGCCGCTAAAGATCCAAGCAAGAAATGTGAATGCGGAGATTCGTGCAAATGCTGCCCAGCGGCCAAGTGTTAAACATGCCTCTTTTCTCTTACCAGGACATATATAGTCCAATATTCTCAAATATAACTTATATTAACCACATTTTAATCAATTTTAACATGTAACCTTTTTTGAATAAAGCTTATTAAGTAAAATATGTTGTAAGTAATAACTAATTAAAGCTGACCTAAGCCTAAACTTTACCACAGATGAATCACGAAGCGTTTCCGCGTGTCCACCGGCGTCCGCATTTACCCGCGAGAACGTCGTCGCCCCACAGGCGGCGAAGTCACAAAATATAGGAAGCGAGTTTTGGCGCGAACTTTTCAAACGCATAACAAAACACAAGTAAGCCTAAGGTAGGGCCACAAAGGCCTAATAGTTTCAAATAAATGAGGAGTTTTAAGCTTATAAATATCTTTTATTCAGTTTTAATATTGATTTTTGTACTTTTTTCCCTTTATTTTAAAATATCTAACAAAAAGCTGACTATAAATTCAACTAGTAAATACAAGTTCTATTTTGGCGACTCGGTTACTTTTGTTTATTTTTAACCCTCAAAACATTCTTCCCTATAAGTAAACTTCTAACGGATAAAAACGGATGCTAAGAGAGCAACCTTTTCAAGTTAATTATTTACATTGTCACGCTTTGCATTCAATTAACACCCTTCTTTCTTTACAACAGTTTCAACTCTTCATTTTTCGGCAAAGGCTTAAAGTACGATTCCACCAAGTCCTCCGATACATCTTCCAAAGTAGCTGGAGACCATTTAGGTTGGCCACTTTTGTCGATTAGGACTGCGAAACACGTTCAAATGAAGTAATTCAATCCTTTACCTTCCTCTTCCAACTTACCCGCACGAACTCCTTCATAGAAATCATGTTCTTTCATGAACCTTTGAGCCAATCTGTACTCCATTTGAAGGCAATCTTCTAAAGGTATGGCGCTTCCATATTGTAATTGGCGCAATGTTACCTTTAGTGAGCTTGGAGACTTAAAAATTATTATAAAATTACGTTGAAGCTTGTTGCTTTGTTGTTGTTGTAGCCACGCCCACTCCTATCTACTCACAATTTGCGCAAAGGCTTACCATTTTATTCAAAATTGCCGCTTGTTTATTGGCCCATTCAGATCCATCTAACTTCAATTTAAAGTAAACTTCCTCGACTGTTTTGGCATCAAATAAGTTATTAATTTTTCCCTTAACATGTTTGAGAGCAAACTCTGTATGAAACTCGGACTCGGCTTGTTCATGATGTTTTGACAAAACATTATCAATATCTGACTGAGTAGGTTTCTTCAAATTCAAAAGATCTTGTTCCATGTGCTTCAACTATTAGTTAAATTTGAATTTTAACTTAAGTTAATAACCATGGATAAAGAATGCGCGTGCGGAAATTTGTTTTCACGCTATAGGATAGGCAACTCCCTATCTCGAACGACAGCTTATTCTGTATATACTCTGTTACAACATCGGTTGTCAGCACGCGTAAAGCGAAGTCTCTATGTAACGTAGCTTTGTACGTGCTGTCAAGAGACTAAAAACTTCAGGATCTTCAGGATTTAAAATATCCGCGAGGTTTTTTAGCTCGAGTGCACGGACCTCTAGGCCTTAGTTTAAAATACGTTTGAAATTGCCTACAGCCTACTACACGTATTTGAAACTAAGGCCTAGAGGTCCGTGCACTCGAGCTAAAAAAACTCGCGGATATTTTAAATCCTGAAGATCCTGAAGTTTTTTGTCTCTTGTCAGCACGCGCAAAGCTACGTTCCATAGAGACCTAGCTTTGCGCGTGCTGACAACCGATGTTGTAACAGAGTATATACAGAATAAGCTGTCATTCAAGATAGGGAGTTGCCGATCCTATAGCGTGAAAACAAATTTCCTCACGCGCATTCTTTATCCATATTAATAACTATGAAAATAGGGTTAAATTTAATTGACCTGGGCGCTGGTGACAAAATGTGTGGCAATTCTTGCCCTCCAAACATCTCTGCCAGTTAGTCTAAACCCAGTTAGAGCCAAATAATTCCCTAATTTCCCCGGTAATCTAGGCAAAAAGTAACTTCCCCCCACATCAGGGAAAAACCCAATGGCTGTTTCAGGCATGGCAAAGACGGTTCTTTCTGTCGCCACACGAAACAAACCATGAACGGATAATCCAACACCCTAAAATTAATCCTAAATTAGAATTAACTATATAATTATTAATCATTTTAATTTTTAAACATACACCACCCATAGTGATACCATCCATTATTGCAATGTAAGGAACCGCCAATGTTCCTACATATTAAAATATATATTAATTAATTTTAAAATAGGTCTAATTATGTCTATATTTAAAAATAAGTTAAATTATGTCTATTTTATACCTATTAAATTATTAAGTCTGTATTCATGCCAAAAAAAGTCTTTGGAAAGAGGACCTCCCTTATCTTCCGCCACAGCTAATTGAAATATAATTTAATTTACCATTTAAATTAATTATAATTAAGTTAATCATAATTAAGTTAATCTCAATTAAATTACCTCTGACGTCGCCTCCAGCGCAAAAGGCCTTATCTCCAGCTCCTTTAATAATGACCATGCTCATATTATCATCATTATGCCATTTCTAATTAAATTAAATTTAATTCCGATTAAATTAAATTAATTACATTAATTAAATTAAGATTAATTAATCAATATACGAACTTTCAATTGAGGATAGATCTTATTAATCATTGACAAATTAAGAGCGTTTAATGTTTTTGGCCGATTCAGCGTAATAATCCCTTTACTATCCACTTTAGTTAAAATAACTTCATCAGATGATGATGACGTTTCCGCCGACGACATCATTCGCTGCGATTAATTGTAATTAATATTCAAATCTCCAATTAATTCGAATTCGAAACAGGGTTAGATTTAGTTTAATTTAAATCAAGCCACAATTAAATGCAACCAACCACAAGGAAACATCTAACTTGCCCCAAAGTTGATCTGAGAAGAAGAGAAAACATTTAGGCTTAGCATTGACAACGATGAATACGGTATTTAATCTAAATTAAACTTAATTTCTACCTCTTTAATATCGATTTCGCCGTACTTGAAAGCATTTTCATTGTAAAAAATTATTACTACCAATCCTGTAATAAGAGAAGCATGACTAATACGTAAATTGTCACAAATCACGATAAATACAGAAAACAAACTAATTTAATATTTATTTTAACTCTTAATGATATTAAGCCTTATTTTAACTACAATTAAATTAGACAATTAAAACTAAATAAGATTTACCCGATTGCAACAACGCCAACTTTCCAGATGATGATGCGAGATCGAAATAAATAGGCGCAATTTGTCAGAGTTACTTGGCAGCAGAGTGAAAGGCGTTTAGAGGTCATTACGCCTCAGACCCGCTGACTAGTGACAATGTCACGGACAACTCTTATTGACGATATCTCAACATTTAATTTCTTTCATTTTTATCGATTTAAATTAAATAAAAACACTAATTCCTTTGCAAATAACCATTTTTATTTATTTTTCCCATAATTTTACACAATCTTCAGTGTTTATTTCTTAGCCTTAGGGGCGGCAGGCGCTGCTTTGGGGGCAGCTTTAGGCTTGGGAGCGGTAGCGGCAGATCCAGCCTTCTTGGGTTTCTTATGGTGTTTCTTGGCTCTAACCGAACGAGGATGTTTCTTCAATTCGGGAACGTTCTTAGCCTAAATAAAAATGCGTTTAATATTCAATTTCCGATCCGAGTTAGATGCAACAACAGAAAATCATTATTCTAACCCCTTCTCTCTTGAGCCTCTTGATCTCGCGCGTTTTCTTGCCCCTGATGCTGGCTAAAGTGGCCTTCCTCTTGAGGACAGCAGCGAAGGGGTTCAAACGTAACATAACGCGAATATTCTTCAATGGATTCTTCTTAACACTCTTTCTAACAACCTTACGCCTAAAATAGAATAGTTAAGTTAGTTAGGGATTAGATGCGTTTGTTATTGACCATTTCAAGGTCATTTGTATTACGTTGATGGTCTAAAAACGCGACGAAGTTCGTCACTCTTCAACAACCTAGCCAAATCAGTATTAGCCATTTTGGGCATTGGCAAACTGTAATGGATTAAACAAAATTGTTGTTAAAGACAGTTGCAAGGAGGTAGGATAAATGCAACCGGCTCATTCATGTACTTGAAGTCTTTCTTGGTCCTGGAAGGATGTTTCCAAGTACCATAAATGGCATCTAACTTTCTGAAAGCAGATTCAGTCCAAATGACGAATCTTCCAACATGTCCTCCAGGCGCCAACCTCAACAGATTCAGTTTGTTGACATTCAACAATTCAATTCCAGGGATGTTTCTAAAAGCCCTCGTTAGTCCATTATCCTTATGATAACAAATAATGGGTCCTAAACGTTGGATTCTTCTCCTGTTTCTCATTTTTCCTTTTCCAGCGCGGAAACGTTTAGATTTATAAACTTTAAGGATATCAGCCCATGCCTTGATCTTTTTCAAGAATTGGACAGCTTGTTTGGTCTTGGTCAAATCTTGTACCTTGTCACTGACCACCAAAGGTACTTCGGGGATTCCATCAATAACGTGACCTGATTCCAATAAAACCTTGTTATTAATTAATGACTTTTAAACTAAATTAATAGTAAATTAAATTAAAAACCTAAGAATACATTCTTCAGAGTTAGAATTTGTAATCAGAATGAAGATTCATTGCCCAATGCTCTAACTAATTCATCATATGAATGTACGCCTAACTTTACAATAAAATTTCTGTTAAAATACCTTTGGACATGACCAATCCTGGAATTCCACTAGCGGCAATAGCCGAGCAGATGGCGTAACGTCTCTGCTTGATGTTGATCTTTCTATGCCATCTTCTCCAGGTTTTAGTCGGAGCAAACATACGTCCACCTCTGCACATGTTACCAAAAGCTCCCTGACCAGAACGGTGGGTTCCTCCACCCCGAACTCTGGGAATACGGGCTACGGCACGACCAGTTCCCCAGGATTCGGCTGAAGTTTGATGTCCAGCTTCCTTGGAAACGGCGTAAGGATGGCGACGGTTCTTAGCCATATTGTTGTGAACAAAGTTCACTACATCAGGCCTAATTGGCGCCTTAAAGACGACGGGAAGCTTAACCGTAGCTCCCGATGGTTCATTCTTGTCGGAATAGACCGTAATTAACGGCCTGGCGGCTGCTAATGACTAGAATTAAAATTAATTACAATTAATTTAGACCCAGCCATAAGCGAAGTTAACGCCGCTTTTTCGTAAGAAGAGTTAGAATTTGTAATCACAATGAATATTCATTGCCCAATGCTCTAACAAATTCATCATTTAAACGCTTATTGCCATAATTAACTTTAATTAAATATGAAACTCGGTCCTTCCCGGTTTGTCTACCAACCAAGGCTTACAAACGAACTTACGCCTACATATTCGTCATTTTAGGGCGAATTTAATAATATTTAAGGCTTTAATTTGTCTAGTATTAGGCAGGCAATAAAAATACTTAATTTCAGTTAATTAATTTACATTAAACTCACCATTTTAAGCGATTAAATCCGTACTAAGCCGCAACCAGCCACGTGTTACTATCTCGGCTCTAGCACCTAAAATGGCGGAGGAGTAAGACGCAAAAGTAGTACAACATACACGAGGAACTCTATAGACTGTTTCGATATAAGACGGGAGCTGCTGACCCGCAGACTTTCGCTGGTTAAAAGATATATTTCTTAGAAAAACAAGACTCAAAGGCTGTCATTTCTTAAACGAAAAGGTCTACAAGTAATCCGCCAGGGTAACGTGGTAAAATAATCCCAATTAAAATCGAACGATATTTATATAATATGTAAATTATAACTATAATTAATCATGATTTAATTATAAAATTTAAAACAAAATTTTCTATTCAAAATAATCACATGGTCGGATTTGACGTTTCACCGCCAGGAGTGCGATATTTCTAGTCAAATTTCATTGGATAAGTCCATAAGGCGGGAATTTTAAAATGATGATAGAATATCATTCATATTAAAATTTTAAGGTGGAATTCATAAACGTCGGACGCAACGCAATTTAGTACAGGCAAAGGCAGGGCGTCGTGCGCAAACTTCTGCCTTTTGCGCACGACGCCCTGCCTTTGCCTGTACTAAATTGCGTAGCGTCCGACGTTTATGAATTTCACCTTTAATCCACCTTATTCCCTTTCCCCGGAAGTTAGGCTTAGCTCGGGAATCATGGGGTGAATACTGAATAACGGGAAGAAATTCGTCTGTCGTCTGCTACAAAAGCCAAAAATATGTACTGTAGCGGACGACAGACCAATTTCTTCCGTTACTCATCCCCATGAATCCCGAGCTAAGCCTAACTTTAGCCTAACTTCCCGCAAAAGGGAATAAGGTGGATTCAAATTAAACGAGAAGAATCATTTTAAAAATCAGATTTTATTTACAAAACTTATTTAAGTTTTCTAAGAAAGCATTACAAAAAAATGTACTTTGATAAAATACTAAAAAAAAGAATCTAAAATAAAACAAGGTTTTAATTGTTTTTTTGGTTCAGGATGTTTTTCATCCCTTTCCTAAGAAAAAGAAAATAAATAATTCGAGAGATTATTTTTCGAGTCAGTTATTATCTAGATTAAAAAGAAAAGAAACAAGATTTAAACAGGTTTAATTTGATTATTTAATCAGTTAAGAAGAACTTGGAAGAAGACTCACTAGACTTGTGTTGTTTCTCCTGTCTCCCTTTTGCTCTTTTAAAAACCCAGTTTGATTCACTTTGATCAAATTCAGACGACGGTTCATCGTCATCAGATAAAAAACGAGAGTCCTTAAGGTTTTTTAAGCGGTTTGTGTACCACCTGGCTTTATCCCTTAACTTATGTAGTTGATCATTCTTATTGTCATCAGTTTCTCGGCAATCTTCAGAATCACAATAATAATTATTATTATCATCTTCATTCCAAGCTTTCCTCAATTTCTCCAATTTTTTGGCCAGTTTTTGGGTTCTTCTGGCTAATTTCTTTCTTAACTTGTCGCCCAATTGTTTGGCGCCATTAAGATTGTCTTTGACAACTTTGGAGAGTTTTTTACCAAATTTTTCAAGATGAGGGTTTAAGTTTTCGGCAGTTTCTTTTATTCCTTTCCATAAGGAATCATAATCATAATCGGGTAAAAAGTTATAGCCATTCTGTTCAGTTTCCTGATCAGTGTCTTCAATTGTTTCTTGATCTGTGTCCTCCATGTTTCCCTCAACAACTTCCTCGACAGTTTCAATGTTTTCTTCAAAAGGAATGGGTTTTCCTTTATGGTTCATCTCATTTCTCTCTTCGAAAAGCTTCTTCCATTTGAGAGATTCACTTTTTTCCAAATTGTATAAATTTTCCAACTCTTCCATTTGATTTTTCAGAGTTTGTAGATTTTCTTGATCACTCTGAACTGTTTCTTTAGTGGATGAACTTTGTTCGGATTCAGATTGAACTGGTTCTTCAGTGGATGAACTTTGTAAAATCAATGGTTTAGATTCAGAATTTGATTTAGAATTATCATCAATTTCTTCCAATTTTTCAATCAAATTTTTGATTCTTTCATTCTCATTTGAAAGTAACTCAGCCAAGGAGTTTTTCCAAAAATTCAAATTTTTCACGCAATCCTGGTGGTGATTGTTGCCTGAGATTTCTTTCCCCTTTGATTTCATACATTCCAAGAACTCTTTTTCCAAATCATCAATTTGAGAGAATAATAAGGAAGCTTTGGGCTTTGGTTCAATTTTCTCAACAGATTTTGACGAAAGAAAAGTTAAAATTAAACCTGTTAAATAGATCTTTTAAAAATAATTCTTAAAAATTAAAATAAATGAAGATGAAGAACCTTACAAGATAAAAGGGCCAAGACAAAGAAAACAATCATCAAGCCCACAATAATTGTAATCAAAGTGTTTCTTTCAATTGTCAGAAATTCTTTGTTGGTGATAAATACATTTTTTGAAGAAGATTTCTTGCCAATTTTTTTATGATCCCCCCTTTTAATTGAATTATCTGCGCTTAATTTTTCACCCAAAGCAACTTCTTTGTTAGAAACAGATTTTTTCAAACGCAACCTCAGTCTACTCGACTTTCTTGACAAACTTTTGGCTAAAAAAATTCTCAATTTAACAAAATACTTACTGATTCAGGGTTCATACAACTTTTGGAAAACAAATTTCCCTGAGATTTCCAGGTTTTTTAATTCCCATATACTTCCCTGAATTTTCCAGGTTTTTCCCGTATATGGAGTATCATATGGAGCAAATGTTAACGAAGGAGGGGGGGGGCAAATTGGACTATAACATTATCAAAGGGCATCCCCGTATCTCTAGTAGAACCAGGGTTATGAGCCTCCAAAGTATAGTGTAATGTTAATCCTATGGAGGGTATGGTTACGAACATTTTGCTTAATTACTCGGCCCCTGTTTGTCGTAGCCCTAAGTTCTTAGTATGGTTGGATAGGGGACAAATTGGACTATAACATACTCAAAGGACATCCCCGTATCTCTAGTAGACACAGAGTTAGGGGCCTGCAAAGTACAGTGTAATGTTAATCCTATGGAGAGAATGTTCACGAACATTTTGCTTAATTACTCGGCCCCTGTTTGACGCAAATTTCCCCGATTTCCCTGAATTTTACTAAAAATTCTAAATTTCCCTGAGGTTTTTGTCAACTATTTATTTCCCTGATTTTTCCAGGTTTTCCAGGTTTGTATGAACCCTGTGATTAAATGGAATTAAAAATTAATTTACAGTTTAATGAAGGGTTTTCATCCGTTGTCAGTGAAGATATGACTGATTTGTCATTTAATAAGTTAAGATCTGAAATACGTGGAATCCCATCTAAATCATTTAATGTGTCCTCGGGATCAGATTCATTAATGACAGCCACATCACTACTTGAACAATTGCTGGAACAATCTGTGTTAATACTGGAAGACGTTTTGCAAGTACAGATATGTTTCTCTCCATTTCCCTGCATTAATAACCAAGATATTTGGCGTGATATTAAAGAGGTATATGCCTAATTGGCATATCACTTACACTAGCTGTCATTGAGGATGATGTCATCATTGAAGAGGTCATAGAAGGACAGGTGCATTTGCAGCCAATTATCGCCCATTCTCCCGATTCCCTAAGTTCAGCGACATCGGAAAAGGAATGACACATCGATGTTCCTTCACCATCACCATCTTGGACAGATTCCACGTTTTCCAGGTTGCTATGAATGGCTTCACTCGAGCCTTCCAGGGGGGCCACATCATCTTGCGACATTTTTACCTCAAACTGCGCGATTTTTAAAATTACAAGCCGTTTAGATTTAAAGAAACGTAATTAGCCTTAAATTTAACAATATTACCATAAATAAGACTCGTATTAAATATAATAATAAAGAAACGACCGTCGAAAGACATCCACAAGGATCCTATCCCATCGAAATCAAAACAAAGACTGAGTGTCTCATGTCGCAGCTAAGCCTAATTGTTTTTCTATTTCTCATTGGTCCAAATAGAACAAAACATTGCGGACGTCAGCTTCTATGATTGGCTGACAGGAAAGGAGACTATTTCCTATTGCTCATTGGTCCAAATAGAACAAAACATTGCGGACGTCAGCTTCTATGATTGGCTGACAGGAAAGGAGACTAAATTACGTCATTCTGAGTCATCTGTTTAGGCCTAAAATCGCGTTATTTGCAAAATTAAGTGGCTAATAGTGATGTATTTAATTGAGATTGGGCTTAATTTGGCAAATCATTTCTTTCTTTTATTTTTACAACAAGAAATATTATACATTCATGCAATTTTTATTTTTCATCTATTCACTGAAGTTTTATGTCCTTTTAAAATTCATTGGTTTAAAATAATAATAATAATAATAATAATGTAAATTATATCGCTATATTATAATAAAGTATTGCGGATATTTTTAATTTTAGTTAAATATTTTCTCATATTTTCACCCTTTTTCATTTAATATTTTGTAAAAACAATCTATATAAAATGGTTTATGATTTTTTTGGTGGATTACAATTTTCCATTAACGAGGAGAGAAAAACTATCCGATTTGCTGAAATTTCAAATTTCGTTTACTAAACCCTACCCTATTGTTTTCTTTTTTTCTCAAGTTGTAAATTTAAAATAATTAAGAAAAAAAAAAAAAAAAAAAACAACCTGTAATAATAATTAAAAAATAATAAAGATTTTTAAACGCCTAAATTCATTTATTTATTTATTTAGCAGAAATGTGCATAGTTACTTCAAATTAAAGACAAAAAATCACAATTTTATTTAACCAAAAAATGGTTAAACTATAATTTTTTTTAATAAATTCATATTTATTTAATTATAATTATTAATTAGAGCCTATGTATAATCCTGAATATTTATTTTTAAGAGCTAATTCAGTAATTCACGCGTTTTGTTTGTTTGTTTGTTTCTTTTTCTGTAATAGGAACAAACAAGAAAAAAAAAAAAAAAACACTGAAAGAAAATGGAAATACGACGGCTGAAAAATAAAATAAAACCTATCTCAAAAGAAAAAGAAAAAAAAAGTGAATTAAATTTAATTTAAAAGAACTCCCAAATTTTAATTAAATTTGAGAAAATTTTCAGGATCAGGAATTTCAAGAAATAATGTTTTAATTTTGTGGATTTAATTTTATTTTATGAAATTTTCTTATTTCAATGTCCATAGTTTTAAATATAAGGGGGTGGGGGGATTCTCCCCTCTTTAATCTTAATTAATTTTTATTCAATTTTATATCTAGGGTAATTTACTAATTTTAATTTTTCAATAACCAAAAAACTAAGGGTATTTTTTTTTCTCTTTTTCTTTAAAAAAAAAAGGGGGGGGGGACGTTGTTTGGTTTAATAATATCCATTTAAACCGGGGTGTGATTGAAAAATTGTTTCTTCCCTCAAAAGAAAAAACACCAGAAAAAAATCATTTTTTTTTTTGACAAATCTCCTTGCCCATACCAAAAAAAAAAAAATAATTATCAGATTTAAAAACCAGAGCAGGAGAATTTTGTTTTTGTTTTTGTTTGTGGGTAAAAGACCACCAAAAGTTTTTTTACTTTTTTTTATATTGTTTATAGGTTTCTTTTCCCTCACAATAAGCAAGCACACTGTCTCTGGTTTCAATTTTTACCGCTGTTTTTTTTTTATATATAAACTACTGTTTTTGTTTTTGTTTTTTTAAAGGAGGCTAAACCCATTTCATATTTTCTGAATTTTTTCACCAACAACAAGAGGATTATTTTTTCGAATTTCTTGAGCACCCAGTTCTTTGTAATCAAACGTGCAATTATGTTCATTAGAGTATCTGTGAATGCTACAGAATAAACCCCCGCAACGACACTCGAAGCCTGTGAAAAATTTCCCCCCCCAAAAGAAGAGAATTAATTAAATGTAATTAATATATTATAGGCCTAATTAGGAACCTTTTTTTTATTATTAAATTGTGGCTGAAAAGTGAAGTGACGCGTTCAAAAAATGAATTAGGGTTAAGTGGGGGTATTTAAAATTAGGTCCTTACCCGTTAATCCAACTTTTTTGCGACAAACTAAACACCGATTCTTTTTCTTTTGCTTTTGGTCTTTTTGTTGCGTTTCATCCGCCTGTTCATTGGGATCAGGTGAAGCGGTGGGATTATCCGTTCCTGAACTTCCTGATACACTCTCATTCGTACCTTCCTGGCTAGTGCAACCCTAATATCGCGAGTAACTCAATTAAGACTTGAAAGCAATTGTGGAAAATAGAATAGGCTTCTTCTTTTATACCTCCACTTTTGCAGCTTCTGGACTTTGAATAGCTACAGCGGCTGGAACTGTAGGCGAGGCTGTAGTTAAGGCGCTCTCGGCTGGTGAAGAGGCTAGGCTGGATGAGGAGGAAGCTACAGCCACTGAGGTTACTGTTGAGGCTGCCAAAGAAGTTTCACTCAAGGATCCACCGGATGACGTAGCGCAGCGAAATGATCCTAGATCAGCTAATTTCTCATTCCATCCAAAGTTTTCTGAAGGATGGCTAGTCGCGGAAGCTGATTCTTCCTTGGGTCCTAACAAAATCATTAAAAAATTCACTCAGAAAATAAAACACTTTCAAGCTAGAAATCTCTCATATTTATCATAAAGTTGCTTGAAATAAGTTAGACTTAACAGTTCAAGTCTTATATAAATTCATTTACATTATTAAATAAACCTAACATATCTTACACACACAGAGCACCAACAACTAGGCTTAACTACCTTACACACACAGAGCACCAACAACTAGGCTTAACTACCTTACACAGAGCACCAACAACTAGGCTTAACTACCTTACACACACAGAGCACCAATGAGATAGATAGAGTTCCAATTCAAATCGGCTTACCGCGATACACATTGTTTTTATCAAGCAAGTTTATCAAAACATGACAGCGCCACCTGTGAGCCTCTAGCGGAACTAATTACAACTTTTACTCGCTTATTTTCAATCAGAAACATCGTTATGATTTTTATTTCATCTATTTAGTAGATTAAAAAGGACTACAGTTTTTATTATTTAACTTGCTTATTTATTTAACACGTTTAAAAAACTATTTTGACAGCAGACGGTAATAAAAAAGTTCTTCAAGTGATTAATAGGTGGCGCCACCCGTATTTGATAAAGATTCATGCTCGACAAAAAGTGTATCGCGAATCGTCGATCTCGAGATCCCACGTTGTGACTCTAGGTTTATATATATATTCTATCTCATTGCAGAGCACCAACAACTAGGCTTAACTACCTTACACACACACAGAGCACCAACAACTAGGCTTAACTACCTTACACAGAGCACCAACAACTATGCTTAACTACCTTACACAGAGCATCAATAACTAGGCTTAACTATCTTAAACAGAGCACCAATAACTAGGCTTAACTACCTTAAACAGAGCATCAATAACTAGGCTTAACTACCTTAAACAGAGCATCAATAACTAGGCTTAACTACCTTAAACAGAGCATCAATAACTAGGCTTAACTACCTTAAACAGAGCATCAATAACTAGGCTTAACTACCTTACACAGAGCATCAATAACTAGGCTTAACTACCTTACACAGAGCATCAATAACTAGGCTTAACTACCTTACACAGAGCATCAATAACTAGGCTTAACTACCTTACACAGAGCATCAATAACTAGGCTTAACTACCTTACACAGAGCATCAATAACTAGGCTTAACTACCTTACACAGAGCATCAATAACTAGGCTTAACTACCTTACACAGAGCATCAATAACTAGGCTTAACTACCTTACACAGAGCATCAATAACTAGGCTTAACTACCTTACACAGAGCATCAATAACTAGGCTTAACTACCTTACACAGAGCATCAATAACTAGGCTTAACTACCTTACACAGAGCACCAATAACTAGACTTAACTACCTTAAACAGAGCATCAATAACTAGGCTTAACTACCTTAAACAGAGCATCAATAACTAGGCTTAACTACCTTACACAGAGCATCAATAACTAGGCTTAACTACCTTACACAGAGCACCAATAACTAGACTTAACTACCTTACACAGAGCATCAATAACTAGACTTAACTACCTTACACAGAGCACCAATAACTAGACTTAACTACCTTACACAGAGCATCAATAACTAGGCTTAACTACCTTACACAGAGCATCAATAACTAGGCTTAACTACCTTACACAGAGCATCAATAACTAGGCTTAACTACCTTACACAGAGCACCAATAACTAGACTTAACTACCTTACACAGAGCACCAATAACTAGACTTAACTACCTTACACAGAGCACCAATAACTAGACTTAACTACCTTACACAGAGCATCAATAACTAGGCTTAACTACCTTACACAGAGCACCAATAACTAGACTTAACTACCTTACACAGAGCACAAATAACTAGACTTAACTATCTTAAACAGAGCATCAATAATTAGGCTTAACCATGGCTTAACTATCTTAAACAGAGCATCAATAATTAGGCCTAACAATCTTAAACCGAGCATCAATAATAAGGCTTAACTATCTTAAAAAGTGCATCAATAATAAGGCTTAAAACAAATTTAGGCTTAGCAACTCTCAGTGCAAGTCCACTGACAAGTATAGGAAACTGAGAAAAAAAGTTAAGCTTGTAGCTTACTACTTGGACTGCTACTTCTGCCTGGTAATGACCCGTTAGGTGCAGCTTGTTTTCGTTTTAGGGCATCTTTGTAGCACTTTGAGCACAAGCCATCAGTGGCAGGACTACCATAAAAACCACATCCTGAGCGGCATAAAGCTGCAGCACTCTGGGACATCTGATTAGTGTCTCGCTCCATTGAAATAATGAAGCTCAATTACTCAAAGATTTGGTTCAAATTATAACAAGGCCTGGAAAGAAATTAAAAAGAAACATTTCACAGCCATCATTGAAACAAAAAAAAATGGGTCTATCATATTTTTAATCATTTGGAAACCTCATAAAGTGTTGGTTTAGAGATAAAAATGTACTTAATAGCAAGTGTTTGAAAAAAGGCTTAATGGCAATTAAAAGTGCATTGATCATTAGAAAATGCTTAAAGAAGAACTTAATATCGAAAATGGTCTATTTTGGCATACAAAGGAAAAACAGATCAATTAGGCTTATGACTAAGCTATTTTTACCCACATAAGGAATAATATTTCTCAATACTTATAACATAATATACACTATTTTAGCTATATTACTTAAAAAAGAATAAATATAAACTCTTTGAAAGCAAAATATGCCTAACTTTAAAACTCAGCCTTGGAAGAAAACGCGTAGACGATAAGATTCAATGGGGAAGGGTTTTCTTCCTAAAAAAATAACGTAGGCCTAAACGTATGATGGGACTTTTTTCTAGGAACGCTAGTGTTTCCTAGACGATAGCTAACCCTAAAAAACACTTCAAACCCCAAAACTATGGATCTTTCCTCAAACCCAGATTAACTAAGAACTAACTATAATTAAAAATAAGTTAGAAAGGTTAGGTTTATGACCTTGGTTACGTTAAGTATTAAATTAGATGGCTCGAACCTCCTGGCTTAGCGAATCTCTCCCCGAATACCGTAGGCTGTACACTGTAGCCACCAGCGAACAAGACAAGATGGCGTCAAACCCCCCTCTATCAATTTCTAAGCAATTTTAAGTGTAATTAGGCCCGAAATAGGCTAAAATATGGGTTCCTAATGGATCGTAACAGCCTTATTTTAATTAAGAGATGTAATAATTAAACGTATCTAACCTCAAATGGCCACGGAAGTTAAACAAAGCACCTCCACTAGATGCCCAACCAAAGAATAGGTACACTGCCCTTCCGAGTCGCGCGAACTATAATGACGACTCTGAGGAGTGAGGAAACAACCTACGTCACTAACAATTTCGCGTTCAGTTCAATCACGTGTTTTAAAAGGCCACCCCTGATTGGCCAACCACGGTATTTTCGCGGAAATGACTGACCTCGGATTATAAAGTACTTCTGGGAGAGTGGAATGAAAATCAGAGAATTAATCACGCTAAAAATTGTGATAAATTAGTCAGCTTTAAAATAAAATAAAAACACAAAACAAATTAAAGATCTTTAGACTCTAAGCCTAATCCATAAACTAAACATATATTTAAATGGATTGCAGCTCGTTGCGACAGAAACAAGGAGAATTTGTCACAAATACATGTGGAAGTGTGAAGAACATTACCGCCTGTTATTCGATTAGGGTAATTTGACAAAAATTAGCTAATGACGTACGCGCGCCTTAGGAAGGTTTAATCATCACAATAAATAAAAGCGATTAGCGGAATGAAAGTTGTAAAAATAATCCTTAGTAATAAAATTTTACACTGGAAACTTTTTCTACGGGGAAGCGACAGCTCTTTGAATTGAATGTATTAGATTCTATGAGAAAATAACACGGGTTGCAAACAGGATCTTTAATGGGTTACCTTCTGTTGAAACTTCTCAAAAACGGCTTTTGTTTGTCACCTTCGCTGTTATTAGAAATATCGCGTTCTTCTAACAGTCACTTTTTCGAAACCCGGCTCGTACAAAGCGGAGACGACTTCTCTCTGGAACAGGCCTTTCCAGCTGTAATTATCAAGCATGGGGGGAATCCGCTTGTCATAGTCACGTGACGGCACAGTACGAAGGCCACGTGTGGGATAAGATATTTTTTTCTTAGCACGTTTCGTGTTTTAAAGGGATCTTTGCATATTCTCATGATTATCTCGAGGGGTCGGACATTCGTCATGGTTACGTAAAGAGTTTAAATTCGTGAATAAACAAATAGCGAGTGCCAGACCCCTCCGCCTGCGTATATACCTTTCAATGACGCGCTTAATGTCATCTACACTATTTATTCAATACGTATCTATCAATCGCACCTGTTTATAGCAAATTTTGTGACGTATTTTGATTCGAAATTGGCCTAATTTCATCTAAACCCAACTTTGGAAGGTCATAATTTCTAAACAAATCCTTTGACACTATGATAGAGCAAATTGTCCCCATCCAATTATACTAAATACTCGGTAAGATCATAACTTTAGTTACCCAAACCTTCCCGGAAAATCCCTTGAATATTTACTTTGGGTTCCTTTTTTTAAAAAATCACTCAAAACGTATGAATTTGAAAGTTGCATCTTCAGTAACTTTGTTACGCAATTTGAAAAGTTCCAAAATAATAACACCAGAGAGATAGAGAAGAAATTTCTAAAGAAAGAACCTTCTTTGATTACGATAGAAAGTTGGTTGCGTAGATTCTCTTCTCTCCTTGCCAATGTCCTCGCCAGTCAAAAACTGAGGGATTCAGAAAAATTGGTACCTTGCCCGCAACAGTCAAGAAGTTGCACAGCCTCCAGTCTCTCGAGGAAACTCAACCACCTCCCCCTTTCTTAAATGTTTTTTAAACCCTAACAAGATGGTTAAGTGTCCCGATAAACATTGCGTAAGACAGAGCAACGTCAACGGATTTACCACTTTACTACATTAGGTACGAATATATTAGTTTCACCATAGCTTTGAAAGTTTTGTGGTGAAACTAAAAACAGTGGGGATCATAGGCCTACTGACTATCTAGTTTCGGAGAGATTTTTGTTCAATGGTACCCCAGGACAAAAGTCGTTAAAGGTTTGGGGTTAAGAATATCTTGTTGTAAATGTGAAATCATTTTAAAATGGTTAAAAAAAAACTTTATTTAAGTTGATTTATATTTTATTAAATAGGCTTAGCAAATTAAAAAATTGGGTGAGAGAAAGTATATGTGTTTTGAAAAATGATGATTTATCCTGTTTTTCTTGATAAGTTATCAATGAATCCCTGACATATCACCTATCAAACGAAATTTGAACCATTTTGATAAAACGGACTTTTATTTTAACCACAGCCCACTCGATCACGCAAGTTGCACGTATAGCGCGTGCAACTTGCGTGATCGAGTGGGCTGCGTTTTAGCCCTCTGGAAACCTAAGGTTTTAAGGGATATTGGGTTGATGCTTTTAGGGTGGTTAATAATGAAATAATTTCACCTACTTTTTTCTTGACACATCTCAACTGAAAAATTAATTTATAGGCTTAATTTTAATGAATAATTAAAGGTTTTAATTGTTTTTTAATTACAACAATCTTATATTTTGATAACTTAACCAATATAAGAACCATTTTGATAAAACAGACTTTTATTTTACGTTTTTAACCTTCTGGAAACCTGAGGTTTTTCAGGGATATTGGGTTGATGCTTTTAGGGTGGTTAATATATGAAAAAATTTCACCTACTTTTTTTCTTGACGACATCTCAGCTGAAAAATTTATTTATAGGCTTAATTTTAATGAGTAATTAAAGGTTTTAATTGTTTTTTTAATTACAACAATCTTATATTTTGATAACTTAACCAATATAATAATAATAATCATAAAAAAAAATCGCCATTTAATACCGGAAGAATTGCTAATTACTTAAATTTAAGTAAATTTAAATTGAAACTAAGTTTATAATCTAAGATAAATGCTTTTGAAGAGATTTAATCCAATCTTTAGTTGTTTGGCAAGAACTATTAACGCATAAAGGACATCTTAATGGTAACTGACGGGAACAAACTTGATTGGAAGCCAAATGGCTCTTAACTATTTCTGCTAAACCCTAAAAAAAAATAATTTAAATGGGAAAATATTTAAAATTAGCATTAGAATTAAATTAAATTAATTCACTAACCTTTATAAATAATGGATGATCATTTGGAGTTGAAACTCTTTTCAAATTTGTAATTCCAGCCTTTAATTAATAAAATTCAGGATTAATTAAAATAAATCATAAAAATTAGTACTTATTTACCTCTTTGGCCAATTCAGCTCCGTATTCAATATCTAATTCATGTAGAGTCTCAATATGTTCATTAACAAATGTAATTGGTACCACTAAGATATTCTTAACTCCCTTTTTGGCCAATTCTTTCATGGCTCCGTCAGTTGGGGGTCCCATCCAAGCTTTAGGTCCAACTTTGGATTGCCAAACTAGCCTATAAGAATGAGTGTTCCCCAGTCTTTCCATTACCCTTAAAACTGTTCCCGCCACTTCAGTTGGATAGGGATCGCCCCGATAAACAGCCTCAATTGGTAAAGAATGGGCTGAGAATAAAATAACTACTCTGGCACGAACGTCTTCCGGAAATTCTTGGAGTTTCTTTTGAATTAAATCAACTACAGACTGAAATTTAGATCAAAAATAGGTTAAATTATGTTATTATATTATTCTTAAAGGGAGGGTGAAGTAGAAAATCAAGTGATTTTTTATCGATTCTTCTACTAATTATAAGACCAGTCTGCATAGTGAAACATTCAGGAAATACCAACTCCGAATGATTTTAAAATTCAAATTAGGTTCAGATTTTAAGGATAATTTTAAAGAAGGACTGCCGACCAATCGCGTAACGCCTTGCCTTTTTGTTAACAAAATTCTCGTGGCACGCATGCTCCATGTCTCGCGCCACGATTGTCACGTCGCGCGCCTAATTTTATCAAATCTCGTGATAAATTTCATTCAATGCGGAACGTGCCATGAGAATTTTGTTAATATAAAGGTAGGGCGTTACGCGATTGGTCGGAGGACCTTCTTTAAAATTATCCTTAAAATCTGAACGTAATTTGAATTTTAAAATCATTCGGAATCTGTATTTCCTGAATGTTTGACTATGCAGGCTGGTCTTATAATTAGTAGAAGAATCAATAAAAAATCACTTGATTTTCCACTTCACCCTCCCTTTAAGTGAAAAATAAAACATAATTACATCTATAAAGCCAGAATGAAGTGGCCATCTGTCTATGAAACTCCATTTTAGTTTTGAATCCTTATTTTCTTTGCAATAACGGTAAATTGCATTTAAACTACTTCCAGTTGTGGCACAGCTATATTGGGGATATTGAGAAAATGCCACGACTCTTTCTACATTGTCCCTAATTATAATTAATAATTAGTAAGGGAAAATATCTCAATTAAAGCTAAATTAAATTTTAAAACCTTTCCATTTGGGCAATAGTATCTTCAGTTAATGGGTCAGCGTACCGGAAACCAACATAATGTTTATGAGGAGCTAATTTAGAGTTAAAATTAAGCCAAGTAAATTAAATTCATTAATTACTATAATAATAATTATAATATTAACCTGTTTCAGGGCTAATTTGGTCCAAAAGTTTGACCATCAATTCCCCTTGAATATTTGTCCATTTTAAAATAGGTGAACCTCCTCCAATTTCGCGATAACGTTCAACTATTTTTGGAGTTCGTCGCTTAGCAATTAATGGACCTAGTTTACTAATGAGTTATTGTTTTCTTAGTCTATATCTTTATTTAAAAATATTAAGAGTTTGAAGTCAAAATTAATGTACCTTTGAAAAGGTAATGGAATAATATCTTTATCAGTAAAGAGCCTGGTTAAAAATGCTTCAACTTCATCTAATTTACTCGGTCCACCCATGTTTAACATGAATATACCGGTTTTAACATTGTTTCTATATTACATAATTAATTATTTCACTTTAATACGCTAGTCATTAAGATTTAAGTCATTAAGCCTTGGCTTACTTTGGATTCGGATTCGGATTAAAGAGGTTTTGCGCCGTTGAAATCGAACGACAAGGTGATAACAATTCTAAAAACAAGTAAAATTGTTAATTTAAAGAAGATTTAGCTGGATTTAAATGGTAATTAAATTAGAATATTACTTGAAACATTATTTCCCAGAATGAAACGTGTACAAGAAGCCATTTTTCTCCCCAGGAAATGGATGTAAGCAGACGACACCAAGGAGGATAGCAGGCTGGGAAATAAGGATATTTTTTAAACTAGTCCTTTGGACCAGTGACCCCCTAGTGTCTGAAATCATTTACTGGTCTCCGGACTGGTCCCAGCCTTTGCTCTCCAATAGATTTGCAATTAATAAACTGGTCCCGAGGACCAGTAACCCCCACTTCTTGAATTAAAAAACTAGTCCAAGCAATTAATAAACTGGTTTTGGACCAGAGGAAGTGTGCTATTTCCCAGCCTGATATGGAGGGCCGACTTAGTATAATTTTAGGAAAGTGACTGGTAGCCCTGCTTACGCTAGTGGCCCCTGGTTCATCTGCGGAAAACTAATGTTTTGTCGTCTGCAACATATTCGGTCCGCCATCGCGATTTGCCAAAAAAAATATCCCCCTACCTCACCCCCCCGCCAAACCAATAGTTTTCCGTAAATGAACCAGGTGTCAGCAGGATCGAGCTCCAAAAATCACTTAACACCCCCCAAAGGCTAAGTCGGCCCTCCATATTATCCTCCTTGACTACACTTTCTCCGGGAGAGATCTTGATTGGATGAAATAGCAAGATTCAAGAGTAATGTCACCTTATGTTAAATTTCCATAGTAACTTATAAAGCCAAAGCCTGAAAGCCGACATTGCTCTAAAAATTACATAATCGGTTACAAAATAAAGTTTGTTTTAATTAAATTTCACAAACTATTAATGTTTTTCATAAAATCAATTCGATTAGGTCCCAAAACTTAAAAGATTCAATTAATTTTTTATATTTAATTTTAAATAAACCAATTTATTCTGATTTATTGAAGTTTGAATAAAAAAAGTCGTCACATTGTCGATCGGCTTAAAACTATTTTGTCGACACTTGTCTCATTAAATCGGGATTATCGTGGTCCTTTTTTTTTAAAAAATACGGCTCTAATTGGCTTTGAAAAACACAAGAAATTTGTCGCCCGTAAAGTTAACAAGATGGCCCCGGCCAGATTACACTTTTGCGCGCCCTCTAGTGACTAGAATTAGTATTACTATATTCATTGACCCCGACAAATTTATAATTTTCAGGTTTTTTTCCATTGTTTATAAAATAGCATTCCGATTATGAATAAAACCAATCTAGTAAGAATTTGGTTTACAGTTTAATTAAATAAGTAATTAACTGTAGTGTTCAAGTCTTGGTGGATTAATTAGGCTAGATATACTAATCAATATCCAAGATTTATTCTACCATATGATTATGGTCATTCGTTACATTGGGTGGCAAGGATGCCGCTTGAGTGCGGATAAAGAAGCGAGGAGTGTTCTCTCCTATACGCGATGTACGAGGTTACCTCCCATTTTTAAAATGTGAGTAGTTTTTGGTAATCGCCATCTAATGAGCGAATTCTGTACTTTGATTTTATTCCGTATTTTAAAAATGGCCGCGGACAACAACAATCTTTATGACACAGAGTTAACCCTTTGTCAGGTCCCGAATGAAGTTTGCAAACCCATGATCTCCACTCCCTTAAATCCCTATCACTACTTTTACAGCCAAGAACGGAACATGTTCTACCCCAGCTTGCCATTTTTACTTTTCAAAACTTACTAATTACCAATGAGAATTAAAAAATATGTTCAAATCATCGGATTCACCGAGCCAAAGGATTTCAGACGAAGGTTTTGAACTTCCTGCTTTTGAACGCTAGATGGCTTTAAACACCGACGTTTAAAGAGACAAAAATACCGAATTTTACGCTTTACTTCGACGCTAGATGGCGGTATCAAAAACTACTAAGACGCAATGGCAGCCCCCCTTGAATTTGCCTGGTAAACAGACAATTAGAAAATGGGGGTTACAATCAATCGATATCTGAGGATGGGGCGCCATCTAGGTTGTGTTTGGAATAGGCGGGAATTACGAATATAGCAATACTCTCCCGTGAGATTAAAACCCAGTGACTGTATGAGTCTTAAGATAATGTGAGGGTTTAACAATAAAATTCGAAGATCATTGGCAACTTGTAATATTGCGCTATGCATTTGTAACAGTTTGGTTGAGCTTAATGAGGTAGATTGTAATTCAGATTTAACTTTGTTTAAGTCACTATTTTATACTGTCCTTTATGAGGTTATTGTTATTGTGGTGAAAAGTTTGTTTAAAGTCATTATTTATACTGTCCTTTATGAGGTTATTGTTATTATGGTGAAAAGTTTGTTTAGCTTGGTTTAGCTGCTGTCTCATAGGTTGAGCCTTTCAGGCGCTCGTCTGTTTCGGAGTGGGTTGCGGCGAATTGGTGTTGCGGATGTGGTGGTGGTCCTTGGGACCAGTGACCCTCGCATTAATTATTATTTTACCGGTCCCACTATAAATTAAATTTCTAAAATGGTGAGAATAAAAAGCACGTAAAGACACAAAAGTAAAGAAGCTGGAAATTCTAATTGAATTTGAATTTTTTACTGTAGGAAAAAGTAGCATATAACAATCCATAACAGTTAACTTTTATTTCTTATCACAATTTTTCAACTAGTTGCCACTAAATATCAATCAACATGTCTAATGATATTTGAAGTTCTTAATCCTTTTCTGAACTAGCCTTATTCCTTATTGCATTTTCCATAAATTCAGCGGCAATATCTTCTCTCGCTATCAGTAAGCCAGATCAAAATCTTGTAATGTGACCATGCACTACTGAGAAATACGATTACTGACAACTAGTACTGGCTATGGTCTAGACTGTCGACTACAAGAGACTCATTCTAGAGTATAGACGCTAGACAAGATCAATAGTCAATAGAATACAAAACTTTTGTAGGGAAGTTGTAGCCAAGGAGTACTAACTACCTAGGAGTAGAATTGGTAGAAAATGAGTTGAGATAGAAAAATTCTAAAAAGGAACCCCGAATTTATAAACTGGTCCCACCGTCTATTTTTTCCAAAAACCCTAATTAATAAAGTGCTCCCTGATACCACTGACCCCAACTTTTGGAATAAATAAACTGGTCCGAGCAATTAATAAACTGGTTTGGGACTTGTAAACCTGTCTTATTTCCTACCCTGTAGTGACGAGCCCATGATGTAAACAATAAAGATGGCCGCGAGCTACGAGGTTTAAGCCTCGGTCTTTAGTGTATCGGGACGGGGGGACGGGGACTCGGGGACTCGGGGTCCGAGTAAAATTGTCCATGCCCATGCCTTTTAATAATTATCTTAATGTTCTTTTTATTGATGATTGTTTATGCCTATTAATATTTATCTTAATGTTCTTTTTATTGATGATTGTTTATGCCTATTAATAATTATCTTAATGTTCTTTTTATTGATGAGCTTAAGTTGTAAATTTTTAATTCGATACTTTCAAAGTAACGTTAATTAAACCTTCAATACCTTGATTTAAATTTTAATTTATAATCCTTATTTAATTTAAGGATGATGTCAGTTTGTAAGTCTCGTTAATTTAATTCCCCCTTTCCCACAGAGAGGGTCTGAAAATTTAAATCACTTGGCAGAGACTGGAGATCTTCAACATTCAGTGACAGACTCTGAATCTCAATGGGCATTTAAAAAACTGTATAAATTTAAATTGAAATTCCAAATTATAATTAAATACTTTTTGTTTGATATGTTGATATTAACGTAATCAATCCTTGAATACTCTATTGGTACTATCAACACCATCGTTAAATTTATTACTTAAATAATATAATTTTTTTTAAATATAATAATCAAATTAGAGACTTATAATTAGTTAACTTTAAATGAGTATGTTTCACTGATTAAAATTACATTTCTAAAAATTGTTAGGTTGATAGCACTTTCATGTTTCATGTAGAAATTTCATATTTCCGTGGATGGAGAGATGAACACGTTGATTCCGTTTGTCGTTGATTGAAATTAGATTCATTTTGGTCATAAATTTCATTTTATATTTTGAGTTGTTGATTTTATGAGATTGTTGATTTTATTTTTATAATTATCACTTACGTAACTGTTATTAGTAGATGAACCCAGCGAGAGCGGAAACTGCCAAAATGATTAGTTAATTTTGCAAAGAATCTGCAATTTAATTCTGCAAAAATCTACCTATTATTTTATGTCAGTTCCGTTAAGTGATCATTTAATTTTAAACTTGCCAAACAAATAGTGAGCAATGGTACCTCCGTCCCAAACTAGTTATAGTTTTAAAACGCTGACTCGAGTTTCATTTTGTTAATACATTTAATTTTATTAGTAAATCAACCTGCCTAACTTTTAAGCAGACGAGTCTTAAAAAACGATATCATTGGTGAAATTAGAAAACTCTCTCTGCTTAGCGCGCCTTCTGTCGGGGAGAACCTTAATTTCTTTTTTGATTAATATGATAATATTAATTGTAATGTTTAAGTTCCCAAGTAGAAATCTAATCTTGCCTAGGATTAAAAAGATATATAATAATTATAAATTGCAAAAAAAAATTGCAAGCAACTGTCTCTCCTCCTCTAGCGCGATACAATATATATTCGACAGCATCCAGTGGCGGGCGTCGGGGAGGTGGGGGGTCCATACAGTTGCACAGTTCTCTCTCTCTCGTCTCCCGCTAAACCCACGCAGTAAGTGCGGGCGTCGGGGAGATGGGGGGGGGTCCATATCCTAACTCTCTCTTTCTTCTCTTCAGTATAATTTATCTCGCTTTATATTACAAGCAAGCGTGGCTTCGTGGTAACGCGCTCGCTCGGACGTCTTCACTGACGTCTCGTATGGATTGGGATATCGCGGGTTCGAGGCCCGGCGCCGACGGGAAAATAATTTCAATTGAAATTAAATACGTTACGCCACCTATGAGGTGTGAGGTGTACTACGGATGAATTTCGAGTCGAAAATTCGCGGGAAATTTGAAATTCAAAAAGTTTATTTATGAAGAATCTTATTATGCGGTTACACCAAATCCAGCCAGCCGTCCAGCCAACAGAGGTCGGAACAATACTTTCGAGCTCTAAAGAGCGCAAAAGTAAAAACCAGTTACAAGGAAGAAAAGCGCTCAAAACCAGCGGAATAATTCTTTATTCTAGCCAGAATCAACCGTTCTATAATAAAGTTCAAATCGAATTTGCATACGGCTCAAAAGTGCAACGCCAACATTCGGTTTTACAAGCAAACATCTAGAAGCTAATAACAAGAAGTATGGTTCAGTTTTCAGCCACCATTGAGGTCAACCCTAAGGATTTTTCATCACTAGATAGACGAAAACTTAGGCCAACAAACCCTGCAATTATTCCATGGAAGTGTTACCAATCTAGAGATGTAAAGTTCAAAAAAGTCAGTCGATACTTCAAATTACGAGCTTCGGGTTCCGAGTTCAACTTTACGCGGAGAGCAAAGTGCGGCGTGAAATTAACGAAAAGCGGGTTAAGGGGTTGGGGGAAGAGGGCACTGAGGTCAAAGAGCGAGCAAGTTCACTAATTAAAGAACGCGGGGAGAGTTGTACTACCCGGGCGGGCGCTACCACAGATTGAAAAGATAGTCTCTCGATTCGATTTTTCCAATAATCGTAAACCTCTTTCATTCACACGCACTAATCCGAATCAAACCAAGGAAGGAAGCGAGAGAGTGTGAAGATTTTAAAGCTGCTAGTTTTTAATCGCGTTACCTAGGAGGCGGTGCCTGCGATCAACTCTAGTTAAAATAACCATTCACTGATCTTACTCAGTCTCTCCTACAAAATACCCTCTCCCATTTTCTTAAGAAATTAAATCAAAAATCTGAATAAAAGCTAGTAGAGATGGTATCGAGTACCATCAGAAGTGAGATGAGACTAGAAGTACTGAGCTAACCAAATTCTTCACTCGGCGAAAGTGGATATTCTTGATAAAACACCAACGGTTGGCCCTCTAGTGGCGGTTTCAGAATTTCCCCTCCAAAACGTGAGACGCTCGCGGTGGTAGGCGTTCTCCTGTAATCCAGCCCTTTGGAAGCTAGAATCAAGCACCCACGTCCGTGTTTCGCAGCTTTAGGTTGAGGGGAAGGGGGTAAGAAATTTTTTTTGGAACTCGACCAATTTTTTTCTCTCTAGCGTAGGCGCGATTGAGGCGGCGTAAAATCCTCAAATTTGTTCACTAATGCCAGGATCTATTACCAATGCTAGAGCCCTTCACTTCTAGTCTCATCTCACTTCTGGTACCATCAAAGGCGACTGGAAAAATAGGAAAGTAATAGAGCGTCATAAAGAGGAGCGGTGATTGGTCGACCAAATAAACTAGATAGAAAGTCAGACTGACGCAAACATCTCACCTAGCTCACTTTCTCTTACTTCTCTTTGCCTCTGGTACAAAGTCTCTTTCGAGGCATTACCGAACGACGCGTCCTTCCGCCGACATCATCTTAAAATTCGTTCTAAAATAATTCGTTTTTGTCCGAAAATAGAGTTTACACTGACTCCCTTCAGTCCAATGGAATTGAAGCAATAGAGTTAAAGGTATACGAGTAGTTTTTGTTAGCCCGCTTTTCCAGGCGTTACTTCTCTCTCAATGAACAAACAACCAACGTTGTTCTTATAGAATATTTAAAACTCTTGAAATTTGTTGGAGTGTTTTCCTCGAGTTTCGTTGTCTTGATATTATTTCCTTGAAATTTTAACGAGAACCTAACACGACGTCGTTTTTAATAAATATTTCACTCTCTCTTTGTTATTTCTGCTCTATAGTTGACTCCGAACTTGTTAAACTTACTTTGAAGACGCGAAACAAGGCGAAGCATTTTGGGAATTAGACATCTCGGATCCACCCGATAGAGTTCGGTTCAATATCTACGAGCGCGCCTGTTCTAATCGTGAATTATTAATTTATTTATTCTCCAATGAATATTGAATCGATACTAGGTCTATAACCGGCACGGTATAATACAGTTCAAACATGAATTATTGGGTATATTTGAATATTCATGGAATAAACGAATACATTTCCGCGCATTATACGGTTTCTAAGCAACCTTTTAAAAGTCCTTTATGATTGTATTCAAAGGGTTGAGCCTCTGCCTTAATTGAAGGAAAAATCAGTTTCGATAATGGCCGGATTCCAATAATTTAATTGTCGATTGATTTAATTGCCGTTAAGACGTTCAATTATTGAAATAATTCAAGGTTTTGGCTCTATAGAATGCGTTCTACAACAATTTGGCCAAAGGGTTTTACTGGAAACCATAGTTATATCATATGATAACGTTTCAAAGTTGTTGTTCAATTTGGTAACTAAATACTGTAAAACCATGTTTTCAGTAGAGGACAAATAAGGTTATAACAGAAGTGAGATGAGACTAGAAGTGAAGGGCTCTAGCATTGGTAGTAGATCCTGGCACTAGTGAGCAAATTCGAGGATTTTATGCCGCTTCCCACGCGCTAAAACTAGAGAGAAAAAAATTGGTCGAGTTCCAAAAACACTTCCTACCCCCTTCCCCTCAACCTAAAGCCCGGACGCGGGTGTTTGAATCTAGTTCGGCCGTCTACCGCCACGAGCGTCTCACGTTTTGGAGGGGAAATTCTGAAACCGCTACCAGAGGGCCAACCGTTCGTGTGTTATCAAGAATATTCACTTTCGCCGAGTGAAGAATTTGGTTATCTCAGTACTTCTAGTCTCATCTCACTTCTGGTTATAATGATTTCCACCAACTTTGTATCCCTATAACTAATTAACCAAAAGAAAAATAACAGGTTCGCGTCGTATCAAGCCGATGATGGAACTAAAATAAACGACGCTGATAGAAAAAGGTCAGACTTAAGTTGACCCCTAAAGTGATAAAAGAAGCTTTATTTAAGTCGGAAAAGAGACTAGAGAGACTGAGACTGAGAGATTTGCTCTCAATTTGGAGGTCATCGGGTGTGACGAAGAAACGAATCTCTATTAGTAACAACTAACACGTTTCTTGGTAACGGCTGACCCTTAAAAACTATCAGTAAATAACACCAACCACTCCCCGAGACTAATTTATCCGGAAAAGATTAACCGACAATCCACGGACAATCTGACCACAATTCTTTTCTCGGCCACAATACCAAACGAGTCGTGATTGGGTACCGAGATTTTCAATTACAAGAAGATCAAAAAGAAATTAGCTCCTTGAAATTGTTGTTTGCCAAATATAACTCCGAGGGGTTGGTCACTTTCCAAATACACTTTCAATCGTGCGTGACTCAAGTGGGTCAACGGATGGATATGACCTCGTACGGTTAAAGAAGGTTAAAGTACATAATATTATGCAATATTTGATGAAGTACTTATATAAGGTTCAGCCACGCGCTGGCTTTACCCATACCTGGCATACATAACCTAATTTGCATAAATTTCCATTTGCGGTGTAAGTAATTCGGTTCGAAAGGTTACTTTAGGAGCAATTCAGACTTTGGAGAAAGATTTCGATTTTAAAACGCGCCGTTTGGAAGCTACGGTTAAGATTAATTTGCACAAATTAGTTCGACACTAGAGAGGAGAGAGAGAGAGAGTGAAATCCCTGTTCGAGGTTACGAGTGTGTTAGCGACCTGGAAAGGGAAATTTAAATGATAAAGAACGACCTCAGCTTCGTTTAATTCACCTCTCTTCAATTCAATCGAGATTCCGGAAGGGCAAACGGATATTTTTAGAAACAACATTTGTTCTAAAACAAGTATAGATAAAAACTAACGATAGGCAAGTTTTAGGCTGGCTAGAAGACGGTAACCTAACTCCCAATTGAACCTAATTTAACCAATTCCAATAAGGTTAATTTGTGGGCAAACAAAGTAAACACGCGTTTTCATTGAATATAATTATAATTCTCTTGTATGACGCGTATAAGTAAATTCCATCGCATTATGGTCCTATTTATAGCTATGTAGAATTGGGCTAGCAATGACTTAATAATACACCGCGATATCCTGTAACTAAAAAGGCCTTTGAAACAGAAAAAAAAGCGTTTACGCTCATCTAGTGGCCGGGGGTGGTCAAAGTTAATTTTCACCCCATGAAAGCGGAAACAAGAGCCTTCCAGTCTAATTATAGCTCAAGTTTTTGCGCCCGCGATTCAATTCCGGCATTGGCCGGGTCCGTGACGACTTTTAACACCTTTCTAATAGCCTCTTTAAGTTAAAATGGTAGAAATGCAAACTCTTTACAACAATGTTAAGGCATTAAGCTGCCTTTGAGAGCGTTAGACCCAATGGCGAGACAATATTGAATGTCACTACTCGATTTATCATTAAGAAGTATCGCGCAAACTCTCCAATCTCAGCGCGTGACAGGGGCTCGCGAGATCCGGCGATAGACTTTATCGCGCGTTGAATCTCGCTGCCTTTCAACAACCAAACAATAACGACATTAACAAAGGCAGCAGGGAACGAAGCTAGAGTATTTCGTAGAAAAGTTCTAAGAGAACCTTCACGCGATTCGCGGAAGATGATTTAATATAAACAGCGTGGGAAGCCGCTAGGAGTACATTCTAACGAGCGACACTTTGAAGTCTTAATTTAAACCACTCGAGTCACGTGGGGTTAATTTCGTTACGATTTAACTTTAGACCGTTGTTAAAGGTAGACTTACGAATGTTGTAACTGGTAAACTAAAGGTGATATTCCATTTTGGCGGAATGACGAAACGTGAGTAACATTTACAAAAACGTTAATTGGCGAACCTATTCGTTTTTCATATTCTTTTTTACGGTCTGTAACAATTACCACCCGCGTCACGCCTGTACCTAACTAAGGTAGGCTAAATATAGACTACCACGATTATTATTAGAATCTCCGTAAGGGTATTGCTTTAAATTAGTTACCGAGAGAGATTAAAGTAGACATTATTATCTTTAAAACGGCGTTTACAAATTGAAAATCGCCCCAGTAGGCGAGGAGTTAGAGCCAAAATGAAACCTACAGTACGTCCATCGCTATCAAAATCATATTTTCTTTACGAGCTATACGGAGCATATCAATTTTATCCTGGAAAGAATTCGGTTAATATGATCCCCCTTTAAAGACCTATATCAGAAGTGAGATGAGACTAGAAGTGAAGGGCTCTAGCATTGGTAATAGATCCTGGCATTAGTGAACAAATTTGAGGATTTTACGCCGCTTCAATCGCGCCTACGCTAGAGAGAGAGAAATTGGTCGAGTTCCAAAAAAATTTCTTACCCCCTTCCCCTCAACCTAAAGCGGTGAAACACGGACGCGGGTGCTTGAATCTAGTTCGGCCGTCTACCACCGCGAGCGTCTCACGTTTTGGAGGGGAAATTCTGAAACCGCCACTAGAGGGCCAACCGTTCTTGTGTTATCAAGAATATTCACTTTCGCCGAGTGAAGAATTTGGTTAGCTCAGTACTTCTAGTCTCATCTCACTTCTGCCTATATGTTACGACACAACCAACGCGCCTAGTACTTCGGTTGAGATTATAACGACAATGTAACAGGTGTTAAAGAACCACCAAAGAGGTGTTCAACCGATCATCAAATTGAGAAAATATTTTCCAGTTCATAGAAATCTCGAGAGAAAAAAAGCTTCTAGGAAAGTCTGGTTCCGGAGTTTATTGGAACTTTGAGGGCTCAAGAAGAAGTCGAGTGTGGGAAGAATTCATTTTTTTTTCCTTTGAGATCACGGAGAGGCAAACCTTGTTAGAACTTCACTCGTTATACCAAACAGTTAGTTTTACTGGGAACAACAAAACACAATTTGAAAGAATAGAAAATATTTCTAAAGCATACATCTTATTCAACTCCTTCAATTTTGAATTTCAAAATTCACTCAGTTAAAAATGGATTTACCGAAACAAAAATTTTATAACAGCGTACCTATTTGGCAAAAGGGTACGAGAACAAAACGCTTAAAGTTTGAAAATGGTAGGTATACTGTACATGCATTGAATACGGTTTTTGGTTCCTTTTTTATATGACCGGATATGAACCACCGAAAAAAATCGCGTGTCAACTAAAGTCGAGCTAAAATAATGGCACCACCATGAAGGTGCGTGGTTAACTAACTTAGTAATTGCAGAAGTGAGATGAGACCAGAAGTACTGAGCTAACCAAATACTTCACTCGGCGAAAGTGAATATTCTTGATAACACACCAACGGTTGGCCCTCTGGTGGCGGTTTCTGAATTTCCCCTCCAAAACGTGAGACGCTCGCGGTGGTAGACGGCCGAACTAGATCCAAGCACCCGCGTCCGTGTTTCGCCGCTTTAGGTTGAGGGGAAGGGGGTAAGAAATTTTTTTGGAACTAGACCAACTTTTTTCTCTCTAGCGTAGGCGCGATTGAAGCGGCGTAAAATCCTCAAATTTGTTCACTAATGCCAGGATCTATTACCAATGCTAGAACCCTTCACTTCAAGTCTCATCTCACTTCTGGTAATTGTAATAACGATCAATACGTCCTATTCCATCCACGGACCATTTTAACGAAATGGCCAAGATGAGATACGTTAATTAAATATAAAAATCAATTAGCTTAAAAACCAACATTTCTGACCGGTGGTCCAAAAGTGACCGAAAGATTAAGTGGAGCGGTCAATTTTTCGAGTGGAATAAAGTTGTTGCTTGGTTCTTCCATCCCACTCCCACGCATCAGTCGCTTGTTTGCGTTTGCTTACGGGTTGGTTTTGTCGCCCCAAGTTGAGGCTACCGATTGGTTATACCTCCCCTCGGGGAGCGCGAATACCCCCCCCCCCCCCGGGGCCTTAAAATAGCTAGGGACAGGGACCAGTCAAGGACATTTTATTAAGTGGAGGAAGAGAAAATTCAAACCTTACTATATAAGACTCGTGACAGAAAACCTATACCAAACTTTTAATTATAAATCCGGGGAAAAAAAACCTTGGAACCTTAATAAAGGGATAGTGAAATTCCCTTCAATTATAAATATTACGATGATACTATTAATTTACCGCAGTTATTTACACGATTTACATTCCCTTTAACGCACCCTTAAGTTTTAGCAAAAACAGCAAAAAAATATCTTTATTTTTACATATTTTTCTAAAAAAAAAAGAAAAAAACATTTTAGCAAAGTTAAAAAAGTGACTTTTTTTTTGGAGGGGGGGGGGGGTTGAAAAATTAGGAATATGTCGGTTGCTTTCTGTAAAACTATATTAAGATTTTCAGGAAATTTTCGTCTGCTTTATCTTATTTATTTATCGATTTAGGAAAGAGACAAACGTGAAACAAAAAATGAGTGTTAAATTAAAATAGAATAGAAAAGAACGTTGAAAACGAATGTTTTAAACAAAGTCTAGCGTAAAATCAAAAATTTTCTTTATTAAATTTTTGCGAGCAATTTCAATCTAGGTGAACATTGGAAGAAAGCCCGAATTACATCTTTTAAAGGGAGAGTAAAATTAATTACACCGTCTTTTTTCCCCTGGATTTATAACGCTAGGCTAAGCCTAAATTCTCCACGCGTTACTAAACTACATTTCATTCCATCTTTAGGAAACTTGAATCTCTGAAAAGTTGCTTTCCCCCAGAAAAATAATCCAGGAAGATGGAAAGAGGAACAAGAAGTTCATTTTAATTTTGTCTTCAAATTATTTCTTCATAATCAGTTCAACCCTTAATTGATTTGGCCCTCCCTCCCCTTCCCCCAGCCCACCTGTCCCCAAAAACTAATTGGGAACAGATTGAAGGTGGCATGCAGCATATTTCTCACACAAAATATGTACTACAAACCATATAGGTGACGGTTTAATTAGGTTTCAATTAAAAATAAATGAAAATTAATAATTAATATCTAGTGAGCATCTTTCCCTTTGACGTTCGACGTTCGCGTTAAAAAAAAAACAAAAACAAATTATATTTTAAAAATTAGTAGACGAACAATTAGGATTAGTTTTTGCGGAACTTACGATTAAATAAATGAAGTATTTGTCGTAGGGGGAGGGTTTTTGTGAATATAGGCGTGGGTGGGTCGTAGGTACCACCACATGCCTACGTATAGGGTAAAAGAGCGCGCTCTCGTGGTGGCTTTGGTGACGTCAGGTAAAAGGGGACTGTTCAAAAGGCCAATACGTGAAACGGCTCGGCTCTTACTTCAGTATTTTCTCAGATTGGATGCCAGAGTCGAGCGGGCGAGCAAATCTCGCGAGCGTCAAA